>NC_087216.1:19813568-19838568 GCF_015104395.2 Macrobrachium nipponense | reverse complement strand
GGTGGGGGGGGGGGGGGCGGTATTCACCTGGATTGGGTGGGCACTAGGGTAAGTGGACCGTGTGGAGAAATGCTTTGGGATTAAAGGGGGAGGTAACGGTAGGTGGTGATGCCAAACCGAGATTGCATTATTTTTATCTTGAATAAAATTTTGAAGTTGTAAAATTACATTTTATAACAAACTACTTGTATTTAATTATTTAAACGCACAAAACTCAGGTTTTATTCACAAAGACTGTAGGTCCTGTTACTGAGAACTTTGTAGCGTTGATCTAAGAGGAATAGTTCTCTTCGTTCAGAGAGAGACAAGATAAACTAACTTAGCTCTTATGATTTTCTTATTGAAATGTTGTAATTTTCAGCTCTGATCCAAAATAGTATTTAGATAGTTTATTTTGAGAGAGTCCCTATCCTTTGTTTATTCAATCACGGGCATGAATAGATAGAGGACGCAAGGCATTCATAGGAAAATACCCCCTTTCCAAAGCAGTTCATAGAATATTTTTATTAGTATTACTATCAGGAAATCTTATCATTGTTTTTTTCATCATGCGTATACATTCATGGTCCTTTTTGAACAAACATACTGTGAAAACAAATGTATTAAAAAGAAGTAGCTAATATTCTTCTTCTGTAAATGAATAAAGATAAACAAATTAATTAAATATAGACATTTACAAGTGGATCTTGTGAAAATATCAAGACTGACCTTGGATTAACCAACTGATTACTTATTTAAAGACTTGCAAGCTGCTGGTCTCACTCAGTCACTCACTCACTTTTCTCTTCTCTGTTTTAACTTCCATTTCATTTCGTCGTGACCTCAGGGTAGGAATACTTTTCGAGCGACACGTATTGATTAACAATATTTAGATATTTAGAGGAAAGATTGATATTTCTTTATAATGCTGTTTAATCCTCTCCTGATAAGCCCTTTTATCTAAATAAGTTTTTTTTCCATGTCCCCAAATTAAGTAAATACGGTTAGGCGGGGACTTTTGTTTGTTTAATTTGCTGTTGACATAAAGCGTTCAAACAAGATTTATTTTTACAAAGGGAGACGAAAGTCATTCAGGGCCGGCATTCACTTTTATCGTTCTCCTCCGGTAATTTATTTTTATGTTACCTTATCAAAAGCTGGTCAGAGTATCGCTCCATCTTATAACATTGTATACCAATTACAGAAGCTGACTTGCTTTGTAAATAAGAGCAGAACCGAATCCTTTAGGTAGCTTCTATTGAAAGATTGACTGGCTCTGTGGAACGGCGGTCACGAAGGTGTACCGAATACAAGTATTATTTTCAGTATCAATATGAAATTAGTTTGGAAAATCCACTTACCCATATATACTTTTATCCCATTCTTTGAAATTTTAAATCTGTAAAACTTAGTGGACGGATTCATCAGCAGACTGTAAACCCAAGATGACTCCAAAGGGAAATCAGCCTATAGAGAGACAATTCATAGGGAAAGGTGATAAATGAATAAATATGAGACAATAAGGCCGAAAACCTGAAATTCGGGAGACGTCTGTAGAAAGCAGGAATGCTAAAACAATTCTCCATGACTTTTAATAATTTACTGGCATTTTTATCTATTTATTTATTACTCTGTTGATTTATTTTTGTCTTTTCTAATAACTAATCCTTCTGTATATATCCTGTTACCTTCTGTTACTTCTTTCAAATGGTCGTCATGTTCTTTGGAAGCTTATATTACAAGTCGGTGTCCCCTGGTGTGAACAGATGAACAGCCTTATTTGAGTCTAATAATAATAATAATAATAATAATAATAATAATGAATAAAATAAATAATAATAATAATAATAATAATAATAATAATAATAATAATAATAATAATAATAATAGTTCAGGAAATACTACAACCATAAAAAATGATCGAGTGTAGGGGGAATTAATCACTTTTCTGGTTTAACCTCGTGACAACAACCACAACAACAACAATATTAATAATAATAATGAGTATAAACCGTCCCACGTTTTATTTGTAGCCAAGATAAAACTCATATTGTGTAACTTCATAACTTCATAGCATCATCTTTCAGTTGGTTGCCTGGGTGTTTAAATGAATCGGATGGGATATGCTCATCCACAGTGCAGATATGATAGTGTGAGCCTTTTAGCAAAAACGTGATAACTGGATATTGAACTGAAAGATTTAATCCGCTTATGTTTGGAGTCGAGAGATAGCTCGCCATTGTTTTCCGTAAGTGGTATAAAACGATTCCATTGTGCATTGATATTTTATTCCATCTACACTTTTCGTTTTTGCTTCTATACGTAATTACTACTACTACTACTACTACTACTACTACTACTACTACTATAATAATAATAATAATAATAATAATGATAATAATAATAATAATTCACTCACTCTTATTGATTAGAATGTTTAAAATCACGTTCTCAGTTTCGTATCTCATTGAATAATGAAAGCACTTCCTTGAAGTGCTTTCATTATTATTATTATTATTATTATTATTATTATTATTATTATTATTATTATTATTATTATTATTATTATTATTATTATTATTATTATTATTATTATTATTATTATTATTATTATTATTATTATTATTATTATTATTATTATTCCTCAGTATCATTCAGTCGTTAAAACGTCCTCAACTGAATCCTATGTAATCCAGTAAGTGCCCTGGTTTATACAAGAAGATGTGATTGTAATTCATGCTAAATTACTGACTTCAAAACATTAAAGAGAGTGTGATTTAGGATATTATTTGTTGATAATAATAATTGGATTTTCAGAAAGGATTTTATTTACAAGGAAGTTCTTTGAGGAGTCATAGAAGTATCATTTTTAATCAACTTATTTCATGATGAAGTTTCTTGTTTACTTAATGAAATGATTCCGTTCTCATTACCTTTAACTTTCTTCTTATCTTAGTTATTTTGTTTCCCTGATGATACGTTCAATGAAAACTTCAAGCGAGGATGCAATGCATTGCTACCCTAAAACAAATCATCTCGTATTTTACTAATTTATTGACATATTTACCTGTTTATTTCATAACTTATTAATATATCTTTTTCTAACTAACCTCTTCTTTCTGTATTTCAAATTATCTTTCGTAACTTGTGTCGAATGAAAACTGTCTTCTTTGGAAGCTTGAATTTCAAGTCAGTGGTCCCTGTAGGCTTCTTCCATATGAATCGGGGGTTTATCGTATGAATGATAATAATAGTACTAATGATAATAATAATTGTAAAATAGTTTCATTAAAACGGTTTACCCTTATTTTCGGTAATATTCAATCCCATTTCAGTTGTTGTAAAGAAACAAATCTGTCATCTCTCACGTTACATAACCAGGACGTGACTTCACACATATTAGCCATCCCCGAGAAGGAAAAGTTTTTTTTTTCTCGATTTTTAGGTTCTATAAAAAGAAAAATAAGAAATAGAGCTTCTATTCGTCTCAATGATGGGTCGCTGCACAGCCGTCTCTGAAGATCCCTTTATCAAAATGGTCTCTCCTTTCGCTCTACGTCACTCGAAAAAGGATTTTTTTTCCAGTAAAGGGGATACTGCTTAGTAATTATTGTTTTTTCTGTATTTTTCTATGTTTTTTCTTCGTTTTTCTGCTGAGTGGCTTTAGGTCTCGCGTTCTCAGATGTGTGATATTGAATGGTTTTATTAATTTTTTTTATGAATCTCATAAATTGGGTTATGACGAGTCTACATTCTGGATCGCACTTCGCACAGATGTACTTTTTTTTTTTACTAATACAAAGATAAGTATATATATATATATATATATATATATATATATATATATATATATGTGTATATATAATATATGTGTGTGTGTGTGTGTGTGTGTGTGTGTGTCTGTGTGTTATGATTTATATGTGCGCACGTGCACTTATTGAAAAGCTTTTTTCACCTTCATAACAACAAAACGTTAATTATCATAAGATAACCTCATCAGCAAGCCCCCAGAATTCATTCATTGATAATAAGCAAGGAAATATATTGTACCTGATCCCAGATATCCTATAGAGAGCGAATTAGATAGACACAACAAACACAAACACACACACACACACACATACATCATATACATATATATATATATATATATTATATATAATATATATATATATATGGATGGAGTATATGTAAATATATATGCACGTTACAATGTGCGTGTTCTGTATAAAAAAAAAGTAAATATGATGCATTTTAATGCAGGAACCTTTGCATTTTTAATTAACGTGGGTTAAAATGTGAAAATGGCCCACAGACAACCGTCCACTTCGCTGCAATTATGTTTTAGAGAATACAAATGTAGTTATATAGATCATAACAAGTCGTGTAATTAATGCTGAGATAAGATAACGAGTAGAATAATCATTGTAATTATAGCAAAAATTGTTGCTTTCATTATCGTCCTTATGACTGAAAACTCTCTCTCTCTCTCTCTCTCTCTCTCTCTCTCTCTCTCTCTCTCTGTAATTTATTGCAGTGCGAATTTTTTGTGGAAGTGTATAAGGCAGTAAATTGATTTAGTGGATTTTTAATACTGTTATATTTTCGGAGTTCCTGAAGCCAACTAGAACCCATGTTCATTCCCAACAAAATTGGAATTAACTAGACGATAATATCTCATATTTAAAACTGGGGATATTCTCTAATTATTATGTAGCATAGAAAGTGGTTTTTGATATTTTGATATTTGTATCTCGTATATGTGAGGAAAGATGTATTTTCTCTTCAGATTGTATTCATTAAAATGTTTACATCAAACTACAACAATTTTACAATTGCAAATATCTAGCTAGAGTACACAGCTTTCAGTCTTATAAATATTCCATGTGAAATACGCACAAATTTTATCTATTAGAATGGATTTGATATCTCTTTGGTTGCTTACAATAGAAGCTTTTGTTTTATTTGTAATGCAGCTGCTTTTTTTTTTTTTTTTTTTTTAGAAAATAAGAAAAGTTGACTGAAATTACAAATTATAATGAACTTTTTTTTTGAAAGAAGGAGAGAGACGCCATGAAACCACTGAATCGATGGGAATGGAAAAACTTTTGGAAAACGTAAGTGCAAGAGTTTACGCAAGAATTGTTCTTTGTCAGGGGACCTTGCGTGCTGCAATTGGTACGTGTGTATTAGACACGTGAAAAGAATTTGTAATCTCTGAAGTTTTTTTTTTTTTTAAGTAGATTTATTCAGCGATCTATCAGATGTGAGATGGGTGATGCAGTTGACCTATTCTTTCCCTGGGTACTGATATTACCAATTGTATAGGGGCCCATGAAGGGATTATTTAATTCGGAAGTTGATAATTTTATTTAAAGGTTTCTTCAATTATCTTTTCAGCTATGGGATGGATAAGGCAGTTGAACCTTTTTTTTACGCTGTTATTCTATTAATACTTTTGTATAGGCTTATGAAGGTATATTTAAGAAATAATTTTTTTTTTTCTAATAGACAAGTAAAGGGTATTTCATCACTGATTTCTTTTTATGTTGGGTTTTCTTCAACCATCTATCAAATACGAGATAGATGAGGCGATTGAACCTTTTCATTACTGGTAATTGCTATTACTACTTTTGTATAGGCATGTGAAGGGATATTTAATCACTGTTTGTTATTTTTTGTATAAGCCTGTGAAAGGGTATTTAACCACTGATTGTATATATATATATATATATATATATATATATATATATATATATATATATATATATATATGCTAGGTATTTGTTGAACCTTTTCTTTCGTTGCAATTGCTATTACTACTTTTGAATAGCTGTGAAGGGATATTTAATCACTGATTTTTTTTTATGCTGGGTATTTGTTGATGACCTATCAGATTATGAGATGGAAGAGGCAATTAGCCCATTCTCTCGTTACTTACTGTACTGATACAGTTTCCATTGGTGTATTCATGAAAGCACGTCATGACGTTTGTCATGGAAACTCACCACCGCCGGTGCTGATTCCGTAACAAGCCGCGGTGTTTGAAGGTGCATTTACGTTGGGGAGGTCTTGGACTGACGCCAAAACTGAAGAGGGGTTCGGGTCTGGCGTCGCGGGGGTGATGCTGATGCTGCTTTGCTGATTTGAAAATGGCGTCGCTGGATGCCACCTCTCTCTCCCCCCCCACCCCCTCCCTTCTCACCCCCGTTTTCACGGCAACTTTTTTTTCTGGAACATCTTGCTTGTATCATATAGGAGTATATTTTAACTAATCAAAAGAGCACCACGGTAATTTAAAAAGCATTTCCCATAATTTCATACTGTAAGAAACGTATATATCTATGTATCTGTATCCATATACATCTATCAAAGTATGTGTATATGTATATATGTGTGTGTGTACAACATATATATATATATATATATATATATATTATATAGTATATAGATATATATATATGTAGTATATATATGTATGTATGTATATAATACATATATATATATATACATATATATATATATTATACATACATACATAAAAATAGAGATACCTACCAACACAACAATATACTATTTATTTATTTCTTATTAATTTATTTATATACACACATACACATAATCTACTGTTCATATTCAGCTTCACTGCCTATACAAGTAAATTTCTACTCTGAATAAAAGAAAAGTCAGTAGCTTGCTTTGTATCCACGCTCTACAAAAAAGAGACTGGATATGCTAATCACAAAGGTATACCGAAAACAAATCCAATATCTGTGTCTGGAAATTTCAGCGGCGCCTCCTCAAGGAACCTCTCTTAAACAAATATCCTGTCAACTGTTCCGTAGTTCGGTTTTGTTATTGAAAGGACCTTTTTTTTATTATTATTATTATTTTTTTTCTTTGCTGCTGCTGTTTGAAGAGCCATTTGTGGTATCCATTATTATATTTTTCGTATCGTGGTTTTCAATTTTTTTCCATCTGGGTAGCTTTTCAATTTGTATTTCGGTTTTATTCTTAATGAAATTTTGAAGGAATTTTACTTCAGATGAAATGTTAACCTTCGATGGTGCATGAAAATTCACTTTACGTAATCCTACATTTTTTTGTGGCTTCTGTTGTGAATATGAATGTATAAAGATTCATGATCTTCCAAAAATTAAATGAGATGATGGTTTAAACTACAGTTATCTGGTTTTGCCTTAACGATTTTAGCCAAACGTTCCTCGAATTACTACCGAAAAAGACGATTTAATTTTTACCGATATTTTACCAGGTTGTACCCTGAGTCATTTTTATCCCAAAATTCGTTTAAAGAAGGCTTGAAGTAGGTACACCTCTTTTTTTTCATAACTGCTGGTTATTTGAGTCTAAATGTTAATGATTTGCAAACAAGCAACCTCCATTCACTTGAGAAGAGATTATTGTTAATTTGCATTTCTTCTAGGAAAACAGTTTCTTACATTTTGAGTCATGAACCACAAGGAAATTTTAATGACTATTAAAATTGTGATTTATATGAAGGAAAGTTGAATTCCTTTCCGTGTTTGAATGTCTTGGTCGTCTTTTGTTTCAGTCTTTGTGTGTGGGTGTAACTAACATTTGTGGAAAAAGATATATCGTCATATTTTTAGTGTGTGTGTGTGTTGGGTGTGTGTTTGTTGCTGTGTGTCATGCAAGTGATCTCGTCATTTTAAATTATATGATGATTATTTAGTCAGAATTTTTTTTGCAAGGTTTTAAAATCATATTACTTTGTAACTTGCCTTAATCTTTCTTCATATTTAAATTACGCTTTCATAAATCAACTTTTACTAGTTAAGAATGATTACAATATATGCGAACAAAATTTAAGGTCACAGTTGTGTTAATCTGTACATAAATCGAACGCTTTATTCCATCCATTACAAGGAATTTATTCTTTAATATCCATTGTTTAAAAGCTAACGTGATTTTTTTTTCAAGATGTCGTAATGGTAGTATATGACTTGGACAGAAAGAATGGCCTGCCACAGTTGATGGTTAGCGTATTTTATGCCTCTCCATTAAACTTAATCAGAAGTTTTCTTTTATAACTTTTTTTTCTATTTTGGGGTGTGAGGGGGGGGTGGTGTCCTAAGCTGTAGGTATTATGTAGCACAAAAAAGGGATTTTATGATAAAACTAGTTATAATGATGAGCGACGTTAGTGTCCCGTAATGGTGAAATGGTACATTTTGTATTTGATCATTCTTTTATACCTTTCTTATCCAGAGTCCGAAAATCAACCGTATATCAAAACACCCCAAAATATTTAATCAAAATCAGTTTGTTCTTCGTCGGGAACATGAAAGGGAACTGGGTACAGTTTTCTCGGTATTATGGTCAAAGAGTTCCCAACATACCGCCTTAAGCAATCTCGGTTCCCCGAACACCTCGGTAGAAGAAGAAGACGACGACAAAAAAAAAAAAGACCAAGAATCAAAACAGAGGCAAACAAAATCAAACGCGATGCAGGGCTCCCAGGATCCTTTCATTTGTAATGACTGATGAATCAGTAGCATCACCCGAAAGTCATTTCTTTTGAAAGTGCGTATTTAGAATTTAAAAAAAATTATAAGTAAAAAAAGGTCATGCTTGTGTGATCACGAAGAAGCCCCCAGAGAATGAGATTTCATTCCCTTTTGAGAAACGACGAATCGACAAGAATCCGATGACCGGAAACGACAGTCTACTACTGCTGCTGCTCCTGCTGCTGTGTCAGTCTGTGGCCCCCAAGGAATCTCAGGCCATCCTGAGGAGGTCACCAACTTCATCGCTATCCTCAGCTCTGACCTGGCTTGCTGCAGATCTTCTTCCATCCCTGACCTTTTGACCCGCCTGCCCGCTGCAGCTGCTGACATTTTCCCATTTGCTAAAACTGTCTCAGTGTGACTAGAACCAGGTCGCTCCTGTACCCGTTCCTTGCCCCCCCCCCCCCTCCCCCAACATGAGGCACACACTCGCAGGGACAGCATTATCCCTACCATATCCATGCTGACGAGCAACAATGACGTGTACCCGCTCGTGCGCAGGTTGACCCCCGTGTCCGGGCTCAATTCGACGCTGCAGTCGTGAGTTGACCACAGAATGTTCCTACCAATTCCTCAAGATATATTATTATATATATAATCTATATAACTTTTTGGCTCTTGGTGTTTACCTTCTATACGTTTCGATGTTATAACTGTGCCCAACCGATACCGCCATCAGTTCCTCCTCCTCCTACTCCTCCATCAATCCCAAAAATCACCCCCATTGGCCCCCTTCCCCAAAAAAAGCCACCTCCTGCCCTCTTCTTCTTCCTCCTCCTCCTCCTCCTCCTTCCTCAGTCCCATATGACACCTCTCCCCCCCCCAAAAAAATCCTCCTCAGGCCCTCTTCAACCCCTTCCTCCCTCCAAAAAAAACCTACCCAATTCTTCAGTGAAATTAAATTCTCGTAGAATGTCGTAAATGGTTAGTGAACCGTAGAATCCCGCAGCTGTGAGCTTTTCTTAATGGCATTTTCCTTGTAGAGACATCGTTTTTCTTTTAACCAGTCCCTCGCCAGTATAGATGTTGATGTTGACCATACTTTTGATGTTTACAACCATTGATGTTTTTGGCCAGCTTTTTTTTCTAACCCTCATGATGTTTGAACTAGATGTTCCAGTACCTTACTTGAAGTCAGTGTTACATTTTAGACATTTAGGCGGATTTTTAATGTTTTCTCTCTCTCTCTCTCTCTCTCTCTCTCTCTCTCTCTCTCTCTCTCTCTCTCTCTCTCTCTCTCTGTCGGCGTACGGATCCCAGCATTTTTACATGTCATTTATAGCTGTCATGGCAGATCTCCCTATAGCATATCCCACATTAGACTGGCATTCATTTGAACTTTTTCAGAAGCTTATATTTTCTGGCAATGTTAATTTTTTTTATATAAATTTTATGCTCTAAAAATCGCTTAGACTTGTTGTTTTTCTAAGAATTATTTCGTCTCATTTACCCCCTTCAAAAGTTTTATATTTTTATGTGGAAGAGGCCCTTCTTAAATTTTCTGGTTTGTGGTTTCACATTTCTCGCTGGATGAATTAATATTATCAAATCGAAAGAATGTTTTACTGTATATTCCGTTTAAAGTATATGCAATTTTATCTTCTGTCGTGTATTTAAACGTATACAAACATACATAAATGATAATCACATATATACATACAATTTAACAGTATTTGTCCTTGAAGATGTTGTTAATGCAATTTTTATTATAATCCTGTATGTAAACGTATGCAAAATACATAAATAACGCTCATATATATACATACAAATCAACAGAATGTGACGTTAAAGATTTTTTATATGCAATATTGAAAACGATGGCATATACTTGCAAAGTAACAGCTTATGTCATTGAAGATCTTGTGTATGCAGTTTTAATTATAATCCTTCTCATAAGAATATAAGAATATACATAAATAACACTCACAGACATACATACAAATCTACAGTCATGTATGTAAACGTATACAAATGTCCATAAACAACGGTCACACATATACATACAGATTAGCAGCATTTATCACCTAAAGGTCAATAATTATTGTACCTTACACAGCTAAAATAAGATTTGCCAATCAAAAGTACTACTTACCCTTTGGCTGCAGCAACCAAGTCCGTAACATTACCATAAATGGAAGGCATGAGAAAAGGTTAAGAGAGTGATGCAGCCGGCCAAGTATCCTTTAATTCCTGGAAACACAGATATTCCTTTCCTTGGAATTTCCAGTAAAATAAAATAAAAGAATAAAGAAAAAGGATATATATCTTAGGTATTGGCACGTAGCCCAACACCCCTGGTCTTAGGAGATGCCTGGGATGTTTTCGTTAAGGTCTGGGATGTTGCCTGGACCACTCTGGCTTGTGTTTGTTGTTGATGTGTGGCGGAGGGGAAAATCCTTGTAATAATAATAATAGTAATAATAATAATAATAATAATAATAATAATTCTTACGACTTGAGGTAAAACGGCATAAATCTGATTTACGGGGACAAAGTTGTATTGTCTCGGTTATTAGCTTAGTTTTTATTCAACTTCAGTGATGATGCGTAAATGTTCGTGTGAATGTTATGCTTACATAGGTACAAATACACATCTTGGTACATTCCTGTTGTAGCAATTAACATTTGAGGTACACAGTATTGACGGGGGACAGGGTTTATATATATATATATATATATATATATATATATATATATATATATATATATATATATATATATATATATATATATATATATATATATATATTATATATATATATATATGCTTAAAAAATCACAGTAGATGCACGTGACTTCATAAATAAGCGAATTCGCTTATATATATATATATATATATATATATATATAGATATATATATATATATATATATATATATATATATATATATAATTATGTATACACACACACCACCACACACACAACACACATATATAATATATAATATATATATATATAATAAGAATATACATATATATATATAATTAAAATTTGTATACACACCACACAACCACCAAACAAAAAAAATATTATATATATATATTTATATTATATATATATATAATATATTATATATATATAACCTTGTTCCCCGTCAACATTGTATACCTCAAATGTTAATTGGTAAACACAAGAAATGCACCAAGAGATGCGAATTTTGTACGTGATATACATATATATATATATATATAATATATATATATATAATATATATATATTTATATATTTATATATGTATATATACACACATATATAAACACATACACAGTATTGTATTAATTCACAAAATATGTCTATATAAATAAGAATAATGCTGTTCTACACATATGAACCAATAATGTATGTATACCTATGGACATAAAATTTCTTTCAGACATATATATCATTAAGACATATATGTCTTCAAGTTCGTATGCTCTACACGTTAAGAATACCCATTTGGTACTAGACATGATCAAATGGGCCCCGCCCATTTGCAAGTGTCAGAAAGAGAGAGAGAGAGAGAGACGAGAGAGAGACGGAGACTGATGAGAGAGAAGAGTAGGAGAGAGAGAGAGAAAGGAAAAGGGGTGTGGGTGGCCGGGGGTGGGGGGTGGGACGGTGGTAGGGATGATGGGTTGGGGATTAGAGGGCGGGGGAGAGAGGGGGGTGGGGAGGAGGAGGTAGGGTCGTCGAAGCGTGTCCTGCCTAAGAATTTGAACTTCCCCACCTATCGATTTCTCGTAGTTTTTCCCCCCTTAGGCAAAAGGCCGGGCGGGACCTCTCTAGATCGGTGGCACCTGGCACTTCGATCATCTCTTTAAGATCTTTTCTGTTTTCTCTCTTTCTCTCCCTCTCTCTTTGGCACCATCGAGAGATCTCTCTCTCTCTCTCCCTCTGTGCTTCCTCATTTTCCTTCCCCTAATCTTTCATGTGTTATTTACGGGGTTTGATTATTGTTTATTTTGAAGTCAGCTGTTTTGTCGGGGGCGTTTCCAATTTTGCTGCTGTTTATTGATTCTGAAATGTGAGGTTTAATGTATGTTCGATTTTCTTCCTTCGTAAAATTAACGTTAGAAAGATATTCTTAAATTTTTGTCTGGATTTTCTTGCTTGTCATCGGTTAAATTTATTTATATAATAAAATTCAAGTAGTCTACGATCGACCCGTCTATTAATCATCAATTTTCGTGGATTTTATGAAAATTATTACGAACGAAATTAGAAGGATATTACCTATGTTTTCAACGGTGTCTGCATGTATGGTCATGTGTGTGTGTGTGTGTGTATGTATGTGTTAGCGCCTGACACTTTCTTCACAAGGTAACCATCTCGACATGTTCATATTTTAAGAGTCTTCAATTAAAAGGTAAACCCTAAAGGTCAAGGTCAAAGATATTTAATGCAGTTTAAATGTTTTATAATAAGTTATTTATCTGGCAGATCCTTCTGCTTTTGATGAAATCTGCAACGGCAATTTCTTAATAAATGGAATTTACCAATTGTGACCTTTGTAAGTCTGGCGGCGAAGTCATAGATTTGTGCTCCAATAATATTATGATATTTTACGTTTGTTTATCATAAACTATGACCCCGCAGATATTTTCGCCAAAGATTTTACTTTTCCATTTCCGCCATATTTGCCCTTCCGAATGTGCATATTCAGAGTGGACCCCTGTTCACGTTTTCTGCTCCCCCCTGCCCCGAAAATGTATTAAAATGTATGAGCTTCGCAAACTTCTGGATGTATTCAACTCCCCAGGCAACCCAGTCAGCGTGTTTGTAGGTGATGCGGTGACTGGGGCATACACCTCTCTCTCTCTCTCTCTCTCTCTCTCTCTCTCTCTCTCTCTCTCTCTCTATCTATATGAATGTATAAACATGTACGAGATATATGTAGAGCCTTGTATGAATATATAAACATGTATATGTATATATATATATATATATATATATATAATATATATATATATATATATCTAATAAAAGGAGCCCATAGAAACACCATATTATAGAGAGAAAAGTACTATATTTCAGAGACTGCTGTCTCCCTCTTCAGGTAGATTTCATCTACCTGAAGAGGGAGACAGCAGTCTCTGAAATATAGTACTTTTCTCTCTATATTTTGGTGTTTTTATGGGCTCCTTTTATTAGATGGAATTCTGTTGTTACAGAACATTTTTACCAGTCCGATATTATATTATCTATATTATATATATTATATATATATATATAATATAAGCTATATATATAATTATATATATATACTATGTATATATTGTAGAGAGAGAGAGCGTATGTGTGCTATTAGTTGAAAATGTTACATAACGAAATAATAAAAATAACCATATAAAAAAGAACTGCTGGAATTGACGATGAAATCATAAAAAACTAGATTTATTTCTTAAATTCAGTGATCAGTGCCTTTACAATTTTGAGAATTTCATTTATTGCTGTAAATACGTCAAAATTATTTTGGAGTAGCAAAGCAGTTTTTAATTGATAGGAACTGTTTAAAATTCAGTGACCCAATTCTAAAGCAGGGCATTGGTATTCCTATGGATAATGATTCTGGACCATTTTTTTCCATTTTGTAATTCACAGTTAATTCAGTTTTATTCAGAGCAATACTCCAATAGAATTATGACGCTGTGAAATAATATCCGTTTTCTTAACAACAGCATAGAAATAGAGAGAGGAAAACATTGTATACGCTAAGTAGATAATAATACTCTTCAGACAAAATAATTAAAATTACAATACTTCAAATTCTCAACGTGGATTTTGGAATAAACAGTTAAAACATTTTGTCCCAAAAATTGTTTGATAAACGAAAAGAATTTCAGGTTTCAAAAGTTAAATTGTAGTATTCTAATATATATATATATATATATATATATATATATAATATATATATATGCGTGTGTTTGTGTGTGCGCATGTATGCTCGCACACGCGCACGTACTCGTTATTTCCACCACAGTTGCCCTATTATACACTTGACCGTGTTAACGCGCCTATTTCATTTTCGGAGAGAAGAGAGCCGAGGTGATAATGGCCGTAGAGAATTGGATTAGTTATCTTAGCATGAACAAAGTCGTAATGAGATTTTGGGAAAATATTAGCCTGTGCTTCAAGTTCTCTCTCTCTCTCTCTCTCTCTCTCTCTCTCTCTCTCCTCTCTCTCTTTCTGCCATTTGGGTTCCCTGTAATTCCCTTCTTCTATAAGCTGGTTTAGAACTAAGCACTGTTTTGCTGCTTTGAGCTCTCTCTCTCTCTTCTCTCTCTCTCTCTCTCTCTCTCTCTCTCTCTCTCATTTTGGGTTCCTTTCTATTCCCTACTCTCTGGTCTTGACGTTATAGATTTTCCTTCTCTGGGTATTTATGTAAATAATAGTAATGATAATATTTTGGTTATCAATATTATTATTGTAATTGTTAGTTCATCATAGTTGTATTATTTAAAAACAAATTGATTTTTAGTTGAGATATTATTATTATTATTATTATTATTATTATTATTATTATTATTATTATTATTATTATTATTATTATTATTATTATTATTATTATTATGTACACTAAAAAGGTGTAAGATATCAAATTAGAGCAAAAAAACATGTATTTGGTTGTTACAAGTTTAGCAAACCCAAAGTATCTTTATTATTATTATTATTATTATTATTATTATTATTATTATTATTATTATTATGACTGTTGTTGGAATTTTCATTATTATTATTATTATTATTATTATTGGTGTTTTTATAGTTTTTTTATGATAGTTGCAATTTTTATTATTGTCATTAATAATATTATTGCTCTTTTTTGTAGTTTTCTATGATAATTTTGACAGGCAGATTTAAGTTATCAAAATGCTACCCAGTAGCCAAAGATTATACCAGACTATCCTTTGCGAGCCCCATACGTGAACTTAGAACCATAAAGGAAAAAGGCTTCAAATGTATGTGAAAAGACGCTTTATTCTCCAAAGTACCCGAAGGGAGTAGTGACAGTGGGCTCGGTTTTCATTAAACCAATAATTAACTGCTGTTTAAAGCTGTCCGTCGACTTGGCACGTCATGTGAACGTCACCTCACCTGACAGGTGAGATAGATATCAAGAGTCGCCCCGGTGAAATTCACTTATCAAAATTCGCCCCCCTCAAAAAAAAAAAGAGGTGTTTGTCTTGTTACCGGGGGGGGGCTTGTTATTTCCGGGGGGCGTTTTTATTTTCGAAGGGACCAACTTGGTGTTTGTGTACTGTTTTAGTATCTCTAGAAAGGTTTCAGTGGTTATTATTATTATTATTATTATTATTATTATTATTATTATTATTATTATTATTATTATTATTATTATTATTATTGTTGTTGTTGTGAACTTCAACTATAACTCTAAGACACACCTATTAGACTCGATTTTGTTTATGGTTGTAGTATCTCACGAATGTATTCGGTTGCCTTATTATTATTATTATTATTATTATTAGTATTAGTATTATTATAATATTATTATTATTATTATTATTATTATTATTATTATTATTATTATTATTAGTTATTATTATTATTATTATTATTATTATGTTAGACTCAAATAAAGCGGGCCCTTTTGTTTACTCATAACAGAAAAGCATTGGAACCAAGCACAAAGTAGGTCACCTGTTTAGGAAGAGACTAAACAAAGAAAAAGTGAGTAGAGTAGTACCACCTTCAGTACTTCTCGCAAGGCATACTGTATGTGACCATCCTCCCCCCGCGCTATCGACGAGACGTTCGATTACGTAGCACATCACACAGATGACAGAAGTAGATCTCTCTCTTGTCTAATTAGGAACGGCCTATCTTTCGAGTCTCAATGATAGTGCGTTGAAGGATGATTGATTTATTGGGTTATTGCGAGAGGGTTTGCCGTTACCAAAAAAAAGAAATTAGAAATTAGTAGAACAAAAAAATCGTGATTTTGTTACCTTGGAGTGTGATTTGAAATGTTCAGAAGCTCAAGTGAATATTCAGTGCATTACTTTCCTTAATACAGCTCGCCATGTATTTTGATAATTTACTTATTTTTCTGTTTACTTATTAACTTGTTTATCTATTCTTGTTAATTAGCCCAGTGTGAGTAGGTCCCATCATCTGATTAGTAATAATAATAATAATAATAATAATAATAATAATAAATATGATAAAAGCCATAAACACATGGGCAGTGCCAGTAATCAGATACAGCGCAGGAATAGTGGAATGGACGAAGGCAGAACTCCGCAGCATAGATCAGAAAACCAGGAAACATATGACAATATACAAAGCACTACACCCAAGAGCAAATACGGCCAGACTATACATAACACGAAAGGAAGGAGGGAGAGGACAATTAAGTATAGAGGACTGCGTCAACATCGAGAACAGAGCACTGGGGCAATATCTGAAAACCAGTGAAGACGAGTGGCTAAAGAGTGCATGGGAAGAAGGACTAATAAAAGTAGACGAAGACCCAGAAATATACAGAGACAGGAGAATGACAGACAGAACAGAGGACTGGCACAACAAACCAATGCACGGACAATACATGAGACAGACTAAAGAACTAGCCAGCGATGACACATGGCAATGGCTACAGAGGGGAGAGCTAAAGAAGGAAACTGAAGGAATGATAACAGCGGCACAAGATCAGGCCCTAAGAACCAGATATGTTCAAAGAACGATAGACGGAAATAACATCTCTCCCATATGTAGGAAGTGCAATACGAAAAATGAAACCATAAACCACATAGCAAGCGAATGTCCGGCACTTGCACAGAACCAGTACAAAAAGAGGCATGATTCAGTGGCAAAAGCCCTCCACTGGAGCCTGTGCAAGAATCATCAGTTACCTTGCAGTAATAAGTGGTACGAGCACCAACCTGACGGAGTGATAGAAAACGATCACGCAAAGATCCTCTGGGACTATGGTATCAGAACAGATAGGGTGATACGTGCAAACAGACCAGACGTGACGTTGATTGACAAAGTCAAAAAGAAAGTATCACTCATTGATGTCGCAATACCATGGGACACCAGAGTTGAAGAGAAAGACAGGGAAAAAGAGAAAGAGAGGGAAAAATGGATAAGTATCAAGATCTGAAAATAGAAATAAGAAGGATATGGGATATGCCAGTGGAAATCGTACCCATAATCATAGGAGCACTAGGCACGATCCCAAGATCCCTGAAAAGGAATCTAGAAAAACTAGACGCCGAAGTAGCTCCAGGACTCATGCAGAAGAGGGTGATCCTAGAAACGGCACACATAGTAAGAAAAGTGATGGACTCCTAAGGAGGCAGGATGCAACCCAGAACCCCACACTATAAATACCACCCAGTCGAATTACAGGACTGTGATAGAGAAAAAAAAATAATAATTCCTTTTTAATTAAGTTGGTGCTATGCCAGCGCGTAAATTTGAAATGTGCTGCTTGTCGTAATACGTCAACAAACCAAGCATAAAAGTATATTTTGAAAGGAATGAGTAGCTGAAAACTTCGAGTAACGAAAGTGACCCAAAAATTTCCCTCTGATAGTAATTGGGATTCCATTTCGTGCAGCTTTCTATCTTTGTAGCGCATTTTTTGTCGTTTCCCTCCGGACTAAGCTACAATTTTTTGTCCTTTTTTATTTCAGTCCTTCCTCTCTCGTTTATTCTGTCCTTTTTCTAATTACTTTTCTCCCGCTCTTTTCTTAGTTACTTTTCCTTCCCCATCCTGTGTTAGTTGTATCTTTCTTCTATCTTGAAATTTCTGGGTGTTTTTTCCTTCCTATCTCTTCCGTTAGTCTTTTCCTCACTCATTCTTTGGATAGTTCGTTGTAACTCTCCTAATTTTGGATTCATTGTTTTTTTTTATCCTTGAATTCTCTGGGTGCAACGTGTGAAAGTATTTTGGAAGTATTATGGTTTTGAATTGAATGATTTGGGTCTAGTTATTGTCGAGAACTGCAGGCTGGCAATAATGTAATTTTTTATATTTTACGAAAAACTATATATGTGTGTTTATTTGATGACTGTATATTTTATATGTATAATAATATATATATAGATATATATATATCATATCATATATATATATATATATATATATATATGTATATATATATATATATATATATATATCTATATATATATATATATATATATATAAAAATATATATATATATATATATATAATATATATAGCCTTACTTGTTAGCCGAATCGTTAACGTCAATGTCGTCCTGATTTCGTTCCTGTCCGCTGGACGTTGGTTCGATCCCATGAGGAGACGAAATTATTATCAACTAAAAAATTCCCCTTCGGT
The DNA here is from genome assembly GCF_015104395.2 of Macrobrachium nipponense. Lineage (NCBI taxonomy): Eukaryota > Metazoa > Arthropoda > Malacostraca > Decapoda > Palaemonidae > Macrobrachium > Macrobrachium nipponense. The sequence continues at coordinate 19,819,730 of NC_087216.1, read as the reverse complement.
TTACATATATGAAAAATATATCAATTCCGAGGGAGAGTGAATCAGATATCAAAGGACATTTGTAGCTCGAATAATTTACATGAATCACGGTGATGTGATATTCATATATAATATATATATATATATATATATATATATATATATATATATATATATGTAACCCACTTGCTAATAGCTGCGTATATACCTTCCAGTCATTAGGAGAATTGTCAGAATTTCCAGAGAACGAACTGATATCTGTCCTGTGAGCGTCCTATCACTTGACAAGGGTGCTGCTGGAATAGCAGGGGCCTTGATTAAGATTAATTCTATAATACTGTTCGCAGAATTTCGCGATTTATCAAAGTTCATACAAAATCTTCATTCTTAATAGATGAGTCTTTAATCTGTTTGACTATAATTATCAGTATTTTTTATAAAAGTATTTAGTATCCACTTATTATTTTTAATCTCATACCTAAATCCATTTTCATTCTCTCTCTCTCTCTCCTCTCTCTCTCTCTACTCTATAATTATCAGTATTTTTGATGAAGGGATTTATATCTATTCAGTTTTTATTTTCAATCACTTAAATTCATTCTCTCTCTTCATCTCTCTCTCTCTCTCTCTTCTCTGCTCCTCTCTCTCTATATATATATATATATATATATATATATATATATATATATATAAATATATATATATATATATATGATACTTTGTGTAACCTCATTATGAATAATTACATCCATAATAATCATCATTATCATAATCGCTCCAAAAGCCATGAAACTTAATGAGCTTTAAAAATTCCTCCGCGAAATTCTTTCCACTTCTTATTATTAACAGAAGTTTCCACTCCCTTCCAGCCTCCCGTCTCATAGTTCTCATCAATAAGAGAGTCTGGGTCTTCAAGCTCTTTTCGGTGCCCTGAGAGCCTAGCTGACATTATCACTTACTATTCATCCCTCTGGGGTGGTACACTGGAAATGCCCAAGCCAATTCCATCTACCCTTCATCGTTGTCTCATCTGCATATGGAACTTTCTTAGTTTCATTTACGTTATTATCTCTTATTGTTCTCTGTTATTTAACTCATCAATCGTTCGTTTGTTTTCAAATGGGATACATCTTTGATATCTTTTATATTTAGTTTCATTGTCATGCAATGGTTTATCTCCTTAGTGCAAATACAAATCTTGCATGACTAGGCTTAATGCATAACCTTATTTCGGATGGCTTTGCAGTCTCTTTTGGCTTCAAGTTTTATTCAGCTTGTCCATTGTTTTATTTGCCTTCTTTTAAGTCTTAAACTCAGTCAAATTTTTATCGTTACTTGAATCTGAACCTTCTCTCCCTTTGTAACATTTACCGAAAATTCACATTTTTGCTTTTTCTCCAAATTCAGATTTGAACAGATCGCGATGTACTACAAATTCACATTTTACAAACTTTATATGTACTGCTATTTAATCTTTACTTCTTTGTGCGTGTATATAACCCCTTTCTTTTTGAAGAGGGGTTGGATTGTGTGGGCGTATATCTTTGGACGGCAGTGAAATTTAACAATTGTATTAGAGTCAGGCCTTTGTTGTGGACTGCCTGTCACAAACGGGTCATATTCACTTCAAAGGAACAATTTACACGGCCTTTCCTTTTGTCATCATCCTGATTAAATGGTCATGCGTGGCAATTGGTTTTCCTACGCTGTGATGATATTCATGTATTCATGCTATGTGCACGAACAGTTGCAGTTGAAAGCTAATGGTTCGTATCTTGGTTAAATAACAGGCAAACTGTATGCATATGTGTATATATAAACATATATATATATATATATATATATATATATATATATATATATATGTACATATACATATACACATACATACATACAAATAAATAAAGACATATACCAGAAAGGAGAAAGAGAAATAAAGAGAGAGGAATTGACAAAGAACTTGGGGGGAGACTAAGATTAATCTAGCCAATACCCTACTTATATATATATATATATTTTTTTTACGCGTACTTATTCATGTTTCACTATTTAGTCCCAAAATATTTGTCTACTTACATCTTGCTGAATGAATACTTGTTGTTTATAGTCTGCTCTCCCCCCTCTCTTCTCTCTCTCTCATCTCTCTCTCTCGCTCTCTCTCTCTCTCGTCCTCTCTCTCTCTCTCTCTCTTTTATGACAGATAAACAACTTGATTGAGAAAGTAAACAGCCTTCGCTTAGGTACACTGCATAGTTCCCCAGAAGGTCATTTCCAAATGCAAGGACGAATTACTTTTAATCCATAGCTATCGAAACCGTAACATTTGCGTTCCTTCCTTCTAATCCCTGTCTGGTTTTCCTGGTCTCCAAATACAGAGCAAAATCTACAGACTCCTTTAGTTGTAGTTACGGTTCTGTGTCATATTTATTGGGTTCGTTACGAAGTTTGCCATCGTTCCCCCCGTTGGTCTTGGCAGAAATCTTTTTATTTATAGATACGGGGCTCTGTCGAGAGCTGTGTGATTTGGTTTCTAATATTTTGGGACCCCTATTTTCTCCCTGAATCTCGCCCATATGCTAGGATATTCTAGGATAACCCAGGATATCGTTACGACATATAATGCCGAAATGCACTGCTCTGTTTTCTGGTAACTGTAGATGGAAGTCTGTTTTTCTCATTCCGTCAGAAACATTGTGGGAAATCCGTCTAGATCCTTGACCTCGTCGACTTGTAAATAGAGCCCCCACTTTTGGGGGAGGGGTGTCTGTCTTGTCGTCGATTACCGCGCATAAAATGCGATTTATCTTTTCGTTAAGGCTTACGGTTCCTTTGTTGTTGTTGTTATTGTTTTCCATGACCTAGTTTTTGTCTAGATAAGATAAATTGCTTTTCCTACCATGGGAAACTCCATACTCTACGTAAAGACATTGTCTTCTGACATTGCAATAGAGTGTTTTTCCCGTAAATGTTACTCCTTTTGTATTCTATCAAGATGAAATGTCCTTTCGTGTTTTAAGTAGATTTGCTGAAATTTGTCTACCAGATAAAGCGAATTGGTGTTTTTGTATCTGTTAGACAATTTTTCCATGTTAGAAATTTCTCTTTTATGAGCATCTTCTATTCCATAGTTGAGGATCCTTTACATTGTAATTGAATGATTTGCGCTATGATCAATTTTTTAATAATATCTTCCACGACTACTTGATACACGATTCGATTAATTGTTCGTTCGTTAAGTATTCCTGTTTTGCCCCGTCACTTCCCTCTTGATAGAGTGAATTGTTTTCTCATATTTCAGGTTTCTTATGTTCAATTTTGCGAAGTTGATATGCCGGTTTTTTCAATGGTGTTGGTTTTTTTTTTTTTTTTTTTTTTTTTTTTTTTTTTTTAACACCAAGGATGACATCGGTAACTGATTCCGTTTGTGAGATTTTGTCTACTTATGAATTCAGATAAGGCTTGTAATGTTACATGTTTTCGATTTGTTTTTAATTTATCCTCGATTACTTCTCAAGTTGTAATGTTGTCTGGCCTTCCATGTTTGTTCTCAGTTCTTTTCCTATATGCTGCAGCTGTCCTGTCTTATGGGTTACTTGACTCCTTAGAATGGTCTTCCGTTTGTTGAATTAAGCTGCCTCTAATTATATATGATAACATCGATGATTATCTCATTTTTGGAGGAATTTTCCTTTTCGGTTATTTATCGAATACCCAATAACTTGTTCTACCTTGTTTTTGAAAATTTATTTAGCAAATTGCTATATGATACTGTTTCACGTATTTTAGTTTCAAAAAATTTTTTTTTTCGAGTTGGCCCAGACGTATACCCTGCAGTGCTTTAAATGGCTCCCCTGTGTTTGTAGATGACGTATTCCCAGGCAGTCCCCAAATAATACGGCAAAGTGTTCTAAGATGTTTCTGATAACTATCAGTACGTAACTCCCCAAATAGTGTCATCCGCTACCACCTTGTTATGTTGATATGAACTCCCCAAATAGTGTGATTTGCTACCCCCATGTTATGTTATATGAACTCCCCAAATAGTGTGATCCGCTACTCCCAAGTTATGTTACGTGAACTCCCCAAATGGGAAAGTAAATCCACAGCAGTACTCTTGTTTGATTTCGTTTTTTAAAATATACACAGCAGAAAGCTTTAGATGACAAAAAGGACCGTGTAGGTCATCAAAAGCTTTCTGCTGTATGTACTTTGAATAAAATCAAACTGTGGATTTACTTTCCAATTTTATTGACTCATGTGATAATGAGTTTTCTTTGAATTCCCTAGATAGTGTCATCCGTGACCCCATGTTCTGTTATATGGTTCATTGTTCTTAAAGTTGTTCCCCTGTCTTTTCATTCTCTGCCAAAGCTTGGAAAAATGTAGTATGATTCCAAATAGACTCATACATCGTGGAATAGTCATAAATATTTCCCTGGCCTGGATTCCGGTGATTCGATGTTGCCTGTCAATTCCTGGACGGACTCCTCCAGTTCTGCCAATTTTGAGGGGTTCTTTGTCATGAATACGTATGATTCCAGGAGATTCCCAGCGTTGTGAAAATACCAGATCTCGTCTCTTTGAAGGGCAGACAACTTTCCAATGTTGTATGTCACACTTTCCCTCAGTTATTTTGTACATGGTAAGGAATAATTGAGTATTTTTATCGCGCTTGTAGGACAGGTAATGCTTCTCTTGCATGAGAAGAATTACCGGAATAAATACCTATTGATTTGGGTGTCTTTTTGTAAAGTAAGAAGAGGAAACTTGCAAGTCAGAAAACGTTCGAAAAATGAGGAAATCATTAAGCTTCTAAAACTCTGTAGAAAATCTTTCTTTAAGCTCTTAAAATTCTAGAAATAACCACAAGCTTTCGAAAACTCTGGCAAATCTTTAAGGTTTCGAGATTCAGGAAAATCCTTAAGATTTCGAAAACTCTGGAAAATCGTTAAAGGTTTGAGAGATTCAGAAAAATCCTCAAGCTTTCGAAAATCTCTGGAATATATTTATAGAGAATCAGATCCCGGTTTTTTTTGTTTTTTTGTTTTGTTTGAGCCTTACTCCTTTTCAATTATATCAGGATAATTCATCTTACTTTTTGTTTATCCGCCATAATCCCTCCCCGTTTTTTTATTACATTAAAACCCAATACGTTCGTATTTTCTTTCTTTTTACCAAAACCCACTCCCTTCCCACGCACAGCCTCCATCCCAAAAAAATATTAATTAGAAAATAAATACGAACGAAAAAACCCTTTCATATGTTTTTGGAATCTCCTGATTAACTTTCATTTGTTTTGGACACTCGTGTGGTCCTGTCACGAAACACACGCACACACACACACACCCCAGCGAGAAAAAGGTCACCAGACAAAAAAAGAGGTTGTAAATCTCGTGATAGCATTGTTTTGGTACTTGCGCTTCCTCTGTGGCCCAACTGCAGAAGAAGAAGAAGAAGAAGAAGAAGAAGAAGAAGAAGAATTTGCTTTTGGATATAACAGGACTGAAGGTCCTGGATCCTGGATTTGTTTCATAATGAATTTATATACGCCCTTATTTCATTCAATTTACCTTCACAAATAGAAGCTATTAAATTAAAAGTCTTCATTTTAATATACCTACACAATTAGAAGCTAATGAATTAAAAGGTTTCATTTTAATATACCTACGCAATTAAAAACTATTAAATAAAAAGGCTTCATTTTAATATACCTACGCGATTAAAAGCTTTTAAATGAAAAAGGCTGTGTTTTAACCTACGTGATGAACTAACTCATTTTTCACCACTTGCACTTTCACAAATAGAAATCGTCAAATAAAAAGTGCTACGTGTTAACCTCCGTGATGAGATAGCCTTCACTTACATTTTCTACGACTCACGAACCATTTCCCCTTGAGAGAGCTTAATGCAGGTTTAGTTGTATGGATATCATCAGAGGATTCTTCGAAGCTTCGGAGCTGCTTGCGAAATGACAAGTCATGACGTCTTGTTATTTCGAGTTCTCATCATCTCCATTTAGACCCAGGGTGAAAGCAGCTCGTTTGGAAAGCATCCTTTTCACGCCGGGGTAATGCCCGGAACGTGACGTTCATTTGCGTGACTTTTGGCGGCCAGCGTTCCAGGCTGATTTAAAAATCATTGCTAAATTCGTTCGTGGGTAACTTCAACGGTTAATTGGGCAGA
>NC_087216.1:19803568-19808568 GCF_015104395.2 Macrobrachium nipponense | reverse complement strand
TCTGACAAGATGCGTTTGTCACTAGCAAGATTGAGTTGCCTTAACAAGATTGATTTGTCGTAACAAAACAAGACTCTTTTGTCACTTACAACATTGCATTACCACGTGCAAGATTTATTGGTCCCATACAAGACTGATTTGCCACCATTAAGATTCATTTGTCTGTGGCGAGATTAATTTGCTAGTAACAAAATTGCTCTGTCATGACAAGGTTGATTTGTCACTTACAATATTTATTTGCTACCAACAAGATTCTTTTTTTTATGTTAGTAAGACTGGTTTGCCAAGAACAAGATTTTTTTCTAAAAAAATATTGATTTATCAGTAACTAGCTTTGTTGGTAACTATCAGGTTGTTGGTAACTATCAGGATTCTTTGGGCACAAGCAAGATTTATGTCTCTTAAGGAGATTAATTTGTTACTAAAAAACAAATATATATATATATATATATATATATATATACTATATTTATATTATATATATATATAATATATACACACGTGTATATATATATATATATATATATATATATATATATATATAAGATATATATAAAATATATGTGTGTGTGAGTGAATTGAAAGCACCCACCCACCTGTATGTGAGGCTAAACAGCATAAGTAAACACAAACATTCGTGTTTCTATGGCCCTGCGTCAACAATCACTTATGCCTGGCAGTCTTCACGTCTATTTTGAGAAATCACAAGTAACCGTCTGTAACAGGGGAGTGAACATAGTGGTGTGGACCTGAGCAAATTGCGTCATTACAGTTAATTTGAACCGTCCAATACAACCACTAAGGCCAAGTCCAATTAAGGGGGAGCATCTCCCAATGCAATTCCAGCATTGCGGGGCCTGTTTACAGGCTGTATTACATCGGCCGTTTGAGGAATTGGTTACGTATTCTGTTGGAGGACACGTATTTACGTGTCATATATACCGGATGGCCAAAGATAATTGGCAGGTTTTTTTTATATTTTGTTTTGATCTCATTGAATCATTGTCTACTGGGCTATGCGTCATGCAGTCATTGTTTCCGTTATGTGAATGTTTTCCGTCCGTTGCGAAATGGAGTATTTTGTATTCCTTCGAATATTTTATATTCGTCTACTTTATTCAGTACTTAGTTGCTAACATTCTACGAGGGTAAAAATATCCATAATGGTGGTCTGTAAGAAAATACAATATCCATAACAGTGTCCTATAATTCTCGTGTCCTTTTCATGTTGGTTTTTTATTCTGTAGAAGACTATGATGGGAGGTAATGGTTTATTTCCATGGCTTCAGATTCTTATTTTTCTTATGAAGCAAAAAATCTGAATCATGATTTCCTGAATAAAGATGGTCAGGACCGTCTTTTGTTTACAAAGATACAGGCTCCTGATCTCATCTTCCTTGGCAAGATAACAGTCAAGTGACAAGAATCGTATTTTGCAGGCCAGGAAAATGCGATATTATCTTCCTTATCTTCCTGTGGGAGTCAGGAGATCCGGTCTTGTTTTTATCAGCCGAGAGATTAGGAGATTATCTTCTCTTGGAAATCAAGAGATCAGGTTCTTATCTCGATTTGCAAGCCGAGAGATCAGTATCTTTTTTTCCCTTTGCAAGCCAAGAGGTTAGGTTTTTATTTCCCTTTACAAGGCAAGAGATCAGGTTCGTATCTCCCTTTGTAAGCTCCGAGATCAGGTTCTTATTTGCCTTTGCAAGTCAAGAGATCAGATTGTTATCTCCCTTCGCAAGCCAAGCCGAGAGATCAGTCTTTTCTTGCTTTTGAATTTAAGGAATCAAGTTTTCATCTCCCTCTGCAGTCCGATAGATAAAGTTCTTATCTCCCTTTGCAAGCCAAAAGATCATTATCTTACTTTCCTTTGGAATTTAAGAGACCAGGATCTTACTTTCATTTGGAATTTAAGGGATCATTATCTTACTTTCCTTTGGAATGTAATAGACCAGGATGTTACTTTCCTTTGGAATTTAAGAGATCAGGAACTTATCATCCCATGAAAGCCATCATTGATTTTGGATGAATATACCGTTAAATGTGTTCCAAACTTCTAGACGTTTACTTTCATCAAGGATGGAGTGGAATGGAGTTTCAAACTTCTGAGAATCTCGGGATTTGCTGTTAACCCTAAATGGAATTTTTAATCATTTGGCTCTCTCTCTCTCTCTCTCTCTCTCTCTCTCTCCTCTCTCTCTCTCTCTCTCAAAATTGAGTAAACGTACCTTCATGGTTGAAACGTTATTTGATTCAATGAATAATTTGATTATGAGACATTTGGTTTTTTATATTGTGTGTAGGACACACTTTACCACCCGAGATTTTGTCCCGCAGAGAGTCATCACCTCAACCGATTTTATCCCTGAGAAAGTCATCATCCTAACAGATTTTATCCCCGAGAAAGTCATCACCATAACAGATTTTTTTTCCCTTAGTCATCATCTCAACAGATTTTAACTCCGTGAAAATCATCACCATAACAGATTTTATCCCTGAGAATGTTATCATCCTAACAAATTTTATCCCCGAGAAAGTCATCACCATAACAGATTTTCCCTGAGAAAGTCATCACCATAACATGTTATCTCCGAGAAAGTCATCATTACCAGTAGAGGCCATCACCACTACTGCCTCTTCCATCTTGGCCCCTTCCCGTCCCTGCCATTATCACCATCACGCGAGAGATGATGATACCGGTTTACCCACTGTTTCATTAAGTCCAAAGTCATTAGGTTCATTATGCGAGGAAAGGGGTGGACGGCGGTGCAGGCTGTTATGGACCGTATTCTCCAGCCTCTCCAGATGGAATGGAGGCCCTGGAGGCAGATTTTGAAGGGCTGAGTAGTTTTGGGGGTGGAGGAAGGGAACGAAGGCCCTTTTGGATGGAGGTGGGTGGGGGGGGGGGGTGGGTGGGGGGGGGGGGGGGGGGGGTTTAAAGAGCAGCGGGATGGGGCTTCCATTATGAAATCTGCCAAATTGTTGGCTTACGCTCTTGAGTATACGAATTCCCCTTGGGGCTTTATCCTCTCTGTTTACTAATTCCCCCTTGGGGTTTTATCCTCTGTGTTCACTAATACCCCCTTGGTGTTTTATCCTCTGACCAATCCTCCCATGGGGCTTTATCCTCTGTGTTGAGGAATCCTCCCATTTGGATTTATCCTCTCCCTTCTCTTTGTTCTTGTCCGTGTTATGCTAATCATGCATTACGGGAATCCTCTCCCTCTTCGTCATTTGCATCTCGTCTGTATGGGAGTAATCGTAATCTTCCCTTCTTCCCACACCCCCCCCTTCCCCCCCCTTGCCCCGTTGCCTCCCCTTCACTCATTCATTCCCTTTAAATCCTTTTTAATCCCATTCTCTGGGAGGTGCTTCATTGTCTTTTGGGGATTTGATTAAATGACACCTGATGGGATTACCATATGGGACGACAGGAGGAACCTTGCGTAGGAAAATGTGGGTGTTATGTCAGATGCTGCGGTTTTTATTTTTATTTGTTTTTATTAGGGTTTGAATGGGGCTGTTCTTTGTGTACGTAATAAATTTTTTTTAGTCAACACGTATTTCAATCTGTAAGTCGTTCGATTTTTTTACACGATTCTCTCCATTTTATAACTTTATTTTATACCTCCTTCCATTTACATCCTTTACTTTGTGTTTGGGATTTTTCCGTCTTAGTTTCTTTCCCAGTTTGTATCTCTTATATACTAGATACCAAAATCGTATTCTTCTCCATTTTCAGGCTTCTGTGTCTTCCACGTCTTTCAATTCAACTTTCCTCCGTAATTACTTTTCAATTTAGGTCAGTCATTGACCTATTGTCATTTTCAGCTTATCTCAAATTTTCATTAGAATGTATTCCAAGTTCAGGTCAGCCTTTTGCCTAACCTCGTTTCGAGATCGAGCGTACCTTTTACCTTCATTATCACATCAGCTTATCTTTTAAAGACGGATTAGCCTTTTGCGAAGCTCATATGCAGCTAAGTTCAACCTTAAGCCGTAACTCACTCTCAAGCTCATTTCATCTTGTTATGGAAGCCCCTTATTTCAGTTTATATTAGCCTTTTACTGAAGCGCATTGTCAGCTAAATTCAGCCTTCAACCGAACCTCGTTTTCAGTTCAGCTCAACTCTCAGTTCATTTTCAGTTCAGCTCAGCTATAAACTGAAGCTCATTTTCAGTTTACCTTAGTCTTGTATAAAGCATTTTTTTAGATTCAATTAACTTTTTATACTGTAGTTCGTTTCAAGTTCATCCAAACCTTTGCCAGAGTTTTTTTTATTTCAACTCCTCCCTTTTACAGAAGTTTAATTTTACCTCAGCTCCACTTTTTACAAAAGTTCTCTCTCTCTCTTTTTTTTTTTTTTTTTTTTTTGTCACTTCATCTGAAACTTCATTTTGGATTTGAATAATTTCTCAGTTCGAGGAAAACCTTTTGCGCAGAATAGTAAAATTTTGAGACATTTTTGAATTGTATTTTTTTATATTTTGCTTTTATATTTAGATATAACGCAACTTAGATTCTCGTGGGCTTTCAAAGTCTGGGATGTAAGTTTTTGTAGTGACGGAGATTGTGAGATATAATTTACAATTTGATGAACCTGATAAAGATTTTAAGAGCAGGGCATTTATCCGTGCGAAGAGTAATGAAATTGTTAATAATTGTCAATGTTCATGTCATGAGTAACATAACCATGAAGAAGTAACGAAAATAAAAGCAAAATGAAGAAAAAAACAACAGAACAAAACAAAAAAAAAAACCTCCCCATGAAAGGTTAATGAACTTTGAAAATTTATCTTTTAGCACGTCAAGATTAACATTATTATAATTAACTACGATTAAAAGCAGTGACGAAGTTATTGTCAAAATGAGGCCATTCATAGCAAAAGTAAGAAAGTTATTAAGATGAAAGTTTTACATTGTATAAAATCTTTCATGTTATGAAAACTTTCAGTTCCGTTGATGATTTTTGTGTTTATTAGCCCATTGCTTATTTAAT
>NC_087216.1:19793568-19801068 GCF_015104395.2 Macrobrachium nipponense | reverse complement strand
CCGTGTGGGCAGTTGCAGTGTATGATTAATATTTCAAAACATCTGGGGAATATTTAGATTAGGAAATTTACAATATTTTTATGAATGAAAGACAAGGGCCAGTAGTCAAGTATTGTCTTTAAAAGAATAGTTGAGGGTGTGTTGCTCTTATTTCTTTTGAAAATGTTGTACATGCCAGCGTAAGCATTTAGGAATGATATCCATACAGATTCCTACTTTCCTTAGAATCCTATAAATACACATCCTTGATGAATCCTGTAACTTCATAACCTTGTTGAACCCCGTAAATTCACATCCTTGGTGAAATTGTTGGAGTCATTCGCCCTTCTAAAAATGAAATTGTTAATTTTTTCAGTCATTCTAAAAATAAATCACTTAAAATCTACGCCCTTGTAAAAATTAAAGTGTTATGTGCACTTCTAATAATTAATTTGTTAAAGTCACCCCCCCCTCAAAATAAAACTCGCTTTCCTGAAAAATTAAATTGATAGTGCCACCTGCCCCTCTAAAAATGAATTTTTTAAAACCACGAATCCTCATATACCCTTATGATTTCGTTTAATAAATTAATGGTCCCCATGAAACAGGGTCCCTTCCGCTCGCCTCATATTCATGGGGACATCTTGTATTCTTTCCCTTTTTCAATTTTGTTTTATTGTAATGGCTGCATGTCAATATATTATGACGTTTTTATGTGAGGGTATGTTTAGCGTTGTTATGAAAATGTGGAATATAATAGATAAAAGAGACGCAGTTCCAGTTTCTGCTATTTACGTAATTTTTTTTTTTTTTCATATCATAGTATTTTTCTGTCTTGTACACAATATATTTAACATGCGAAGTAACATCATTTGCTCACGGAACAGCTATTATATCTTCTTGCAAACAAGATTTATTCTCTTGATCATTGGAAAGTAACCTTGTTATGAAAGCTAGTATTTCTGACTGTCAAGAAAACCAATATACTAAAAGCCAAGTTCTCATTTCCATACAAACGTGCAATACTCTAACAATATTGCGATAATATACCAAGTCATTTACCAGGTGGCTGCAAGGGGTATTACTATACAGACATAATTGAATATTTAATCACTTTAATACTGGCGTGAGAGTTACAGCTTCTTTTTAACATATGAAGCAAAACCCCTATGATTAACTAAAGCATATAATTTGTCGTTAATGTCATTCATTTAATTTTTTTTTTTTCTGTAGGGAACTCATTCATTACCCATGTTGTACTTTCTTGGCTAAGCTTTCACACACAATATCATCTTCATTACCTTGACATTTTTTAAAATGAGTTTCAAGGTTTTTATTTATTTATTTATTTGATGTCTACGGGTAGTTTATGTTTATACGGTTAGTTTATCGTAAAGATTTAACATGGCCAAAATATAGATGTTTAGAATATAAACATTTTTTAAAAATTGTTTTTAACGTAGGCACTTTTTAACATAGGCAAAACAAATTGCGCCAGCAATTTTTCGAAAACGATATATCCTTTTCGATATATATATATATATATATATATATATATATATATATATATATATATATATATATTATGATATATCGAAAAGATATATTGTACGTAAAATCTGCGCAATATTGTGCCTATGTTAAAAAGTGCCTACGTTACAAACAATTTTTTTTAAATGCTTATATTCTAAATATCTTATTTTAGCCGAATAAATTTTTATTTTTATTTTTATTTTATTTAGTTTTTTTTTTTTTTTTTTTTTTAGTTTCGAAAGAGTTGTCAGTCATACCGTATTTTGTCAATATCTTGACTATTTCTAAATAAAGGGTACGTAGTATATATATATATATATATATATATATATATATATATATATATATATATATATATATATATATATATAGATCGCTACAATGTCCTTAATATCTAATTCGCTCTACCTCGGAATTAATATATTTTCATATATGCTTAACCGAAGGGGAATTTTTCTCGATAATAGATTTACCTGTACTTGGGCGCAGAACGCAGGTACATTTAAAATCCAGAACGTCAGGGAAGCTATACCACTCAACACCGCGAGAGGCTTCCCTGACGTTCCTGGATTTAATGTACCTGCGTTCGCGCCCAAGTACAGTAAATCTATTATCGAGAAAAAAATTCCCCCTCGGTTAAGCATATATGAAAATATATTAATTCCGAGGTTAGAGCGAATTAGATATTAAAGGACATTGCAGCTCGATATATGTAATATGAATCACGGTAATGTGATATATATATATATATATATATATATATATATATATATATATATATATATATATATATTTCGTACCCTTTATTTTACAGATATTCAGATATACAAAATGCGGTATGACAGACAACCGTCTTTCAGACTAAAAAAAAAAAAAAAAAAAAAAAAAAAAAAAAGTAAGAACAAGTAAACCCACCACAAGCAGTGGCAGTGTTCAGCGACTGAGCGAATATGACATGCTTGACCTTTCAAACGTCGACTGACCTCCGCTCACGTAAACACATCTCATGTAGAAGAAAGATAATAAAGTCCACTCTCCGTTATTTTAATTCGGTCATAAACTACTTTGGATATGAATGTTTATCAAGTCTCCATTGATATGTAATTGTTCTTTTTTTAATATTAATTTCTAATTTTGCTCGCTGTGAACCTACCTCTAAAACGACTGAAAATTATTTTTCTCTGACTTGTGTATTCGTCTATAGGTCATCTCTCTCTCTCTCTCTCTCTCTCTCTCTCTCTCTCTCTATTGCCTGGACTTGAATGTTTTCATGTACGACCTCCGGTTATGTTCCAAAACTTAAACTTGTACCTGTATCTTATATTTCTTGTCTCCCCCTCTCTCCGTATTAGTATCTTTTTTTTTTCTTTTTTTACAACAACGACTGAAGGTTTTATTTTTATTTACTTTTTATGTTTTGGTTATTTTAAATTTTAGATATTATTTCTTAATATGTTTTGGTTATTTTAAATTATAGAAAATATTATTTCTGAGCCTCGTTTATCTTTTTTGGTGTAGCCTTCTTTAAAATGAATTTATTTTGTGCTTCCAGCAGTTGAATGTTGATGTTGCCACTTTTTTTAAGAAATGGTGTGTTATTTCTGTTATTTTTAGCTTCAGAAATATTAATTCTTTGTGATATTTTCAGTTTTTTATTGATATTCTTCTGTGAACAAATAGTTAAATTCTACATTGACTCACTTTTCATCTTAATACATATTTTTATAACTTTGTAGCAATTATGTTGTCACTTATTTTCTCCATTATTATGCACAATTAATATATGTCCATCCTAACACCTGTCCTTTCAAGATAATCTCTTTTTTTTCTTGGTTTATACAGCCGTGTTTCTAGTTTTATATTTTTATTTTTTATGCACAATCACTTTCCTTTTATTGTAATGTTTTTTCTTAATTTAAATATGTTATGTTGTTAGTTTTATTCAGTTCCCATTTTTTATGCACAATCATTTAATTTGTTCATAGAATCTGTCCTTTATTTCACACTTATTTTTTCCATTCCCTTACAGAGAAGCCTCGTCAGCGGGAAGTCCGGCGTAAATATCCCGTAGACTTTCGAGTAGCAAATACGGTTGTTAGAATTTTGTCATGTAGTACTTTCAGTCGAGTTTGTATTTATGCCAGAAGCTACAGAGAAGTTGATTCATTCGTAGATGTATTAATTTATTGTTTTATCTGATCTTAATTTTGTTGGAGTAATAAGTAATATTGCTTCGAATTTAAAGCATTTTTTTTATTTGGCATTTGAAGGAAGTACTCCTGTAGTTTGTTTGTATATATACTATATATATATATATATATATATATATATATATATATATATAAAGCACTACGCTCGTACATATATATGTGTGTATATATATATATATATATATATATATATATATATACACACACCTATACATATACATATATATGATATGCAAATAGGGCTGTATCTATGCTCTTAGGTAAATATTGCTAGCTACTTATACGCTGAGTATATTAGACGATATAATTATAGTTGTATGGTTATATTCTATATATACATATACATGCGTGTATATATATATATATATATATATATATATATATATAAGATTTCTATTTATTATATGATACAATTACATATATTAAATAACCGCGAGTAATGACTAAAAGTAGACCGTCAGTTCTGTATTGTAGTTTTTTTCCATGAATAGATTTATGGTCTCAAGATTGTTCTGGGAAAGTAGGTCAGTACGCATAAGCTTCTCAATGGATACTATTGTTTTTGCTTATTTCAAAAGAAACAGATTCTTATTAAGGCTGCTTATATATGTTGCCTTGTGGATTTAATTTCCTCACAAATACTGCTATATAAGTTACAAGTTTCTTTAACTTTATTTTCTGAAGTTAGCATTGAAGACTCTTTCTTGGATAATGAATTAATTTATCTGTATGACAGTTTCCAATTGATGATGATGAAGACTAGTCCAGTTTCACTCTGAATATTGAGAGTGAAGCATTATTATTATTATTATTATTATTATATTATTATTATTATTATTATTATTATTATTATTATTATTGATGTTGTTGTTGGTAAGTAAATGGGAGAAATTGCCGATAATAAAAAATGGAATTACGAAAAACATTTTTGGTAAGTAGCAATAACGATGAATGAGCACTGGAAGTTGAACATACGACCCTTCACTGATTAGAAAAGTAGTCGACAAACTTTTGTGTGGAGAGTCAGCCACCCCCCCCCCCCCTCTCTCTCTCTCTCTCTCTCTCTCTTATTTTTGAGCGGGTTGTCGTTGACCAGATGATTTATGGAAGGCAGATGTTGATCAGCTAAATGCATGATAAACATTAGTTAACTGTCACGTGCTCGGGGAGATTGGAGGAAGTTAAAGACACTGATGAATTTTGTAAGCTTGTTGGGAAAGATATAAATAAGCATAAAAGCTATTCTTATTAAATTTCGTATTTTATGTCCGCAATATATTTCATCTAAATCTCTTCGTTTTGTAAGGATAATGATGATGGGAATTCGAACAACATCGCTACTGCACATTGTTCGGGGAGCCTGAACTTAAAGTTGTAATAATAGTAGCCCGGATACAGGACCACATGGAAGGGCGTGTCGTATTCTCTCTCTCTCTCTCTCTCTCTCTCTCTCTTCTCTCTCCTCCAATGCTGTCGATCATTTTGCAGTATAAGTATTTTACCTTAGCTGTGAATAAGTAGGTGGTTAGTGCCGTCAGTGAACCTCACATGGTCCACTGAAGGCAATTACTTAAGGGTCTTTGTGGCGTCCCTTCGGCCCCAAGCTGCAGCCTCTCTTATTTCTTTTACTCTACCTTCGTTCATATTCTCTTTCTCCCATCTGACATTCCACCCTCTCTGAAAATTGTTTCGTAGTGCAACTGCGAGATTTTATTCCTGTTACACCTTTACCAACCTTACTTACTGTCAGTTTCCTTTTCAGCGCTGGATGACCTCATAGGTCCAAGCGCTGACTTCTATATTCTCTTCTATTGTATAGATAAGTATACTTGTTTATAGCAAAAACAAGTTCCTCGTCGGACGAGTGGATTTCGCGCTCGGCTATCAACCCGGTGGTCCGAAGTTCGATTCTCGGCTCGGCCAACGCGGAACCAGAGGAATTTATTTCTGGTGATAGAAATTCATTTCTCAATATAAGTGGTTCGGATCCCACAATAAGCTGTAGGTCCCGTTGCTAGGTAACCAATTGGTTTCTAGCCACGTAAAAATATCTAGTCCTTCGGGCCAGCCCTAGGAGAGCTGTTAATCAGCTCAGTGGTCTGGTCAAACTAAGATATACTTTTTTTTTATAGCAAAAACAGGCCATGTAGTGCGTAGCAGTTTGAGATTCTGTGACAAGCTATATTTCCGAGAAATTCCGATTGGGTAACAGGAGCAAAAACTAATTACGACTCGACTATTACAAATCTCTTTGCTTTTCCTGTACATCCTTATATATATATATATATATTTTATATATATATATATATATATATATATATATATATATATGTGTGTGTGTGTGTGTGTGTATACATACATATATATATATATATATATATATATATATATATATATATATATATATATATATATACGTATTTTGCGTAGTTATTTTGCTTTTTGTATTGAAGAGAAGCCTTTGATGAGAGGAAGTAGTCGAGATTGATTGTAAGAAAGGGAAAGAGAGATGAGGACGGTTGAAAATGATGAAAGATTTAAAAGAAGAAATAGTGAGAAAGAAAAATATAAAAAATTACTGAGAGGAGAGAGAGAGAGACGAGAGAGAGAGAGAGAGAGAGAGAGAGGGCTTAAAATCAGAGACAAAATGGAAGAGGGGATAAAAGAAAGACTTGCAGAGATGTAAATAAGCAGTCAGAATGAGCGAAAGAGACAAAGAAGAGAGAGAGGGGTCGGTGAGGGGAGAAATTAAGTGCTATAACAATGTAAAGAGAGAGAGAGAGGGAAAGAGAGGAAGAAAAATGGACGATGAAAGAGAATGAGAGAGATGGGAAGAAAGAATTGGATAGGTTTGCCTTCCTTCCCCTTCTCCTCCCTCATTATCTTACAACGTCGATGTCTAAAGATTTGGAAAAATCTTTCATGCTGAGAATTCCAGCCAGTACCGACTCCCCTAATTGCGCCGGGAATTTTTCCGTCGGTTTTTGGAACGGGGTTCTGGAATTCCCCTCTGATAATCTATGAATCCATTCGGAAGAAAATTAAGTCTATAATGCATTTTAGCACGCGTTTTTTCCCGAACCGATTTTGCAAGAATGTGGTGCGTGGTGTGTGTTTTTTTTTTTTTTTTTTTTCCTTCTTTTTTTTTATACAAAGAATATGTGAGTTCGCCTTTCAGCACTCGAGTTCATATATATGTATATGTGTATATATATATGTGTATATATATATATATATATATATATATATATATATATAATATATATATATATATATAGAATAAATAAAGAATCGTGAATATTATAATTGTTAGCATTAACGAAAGGTAATGTCTGAACTCTGACACCGTCGCGACTCAATTTGCTACTGGAAATAGTCAATTTCGCCTCTGCAAATAGTCAATTCTATTTTAATGCATTTCTCTAGTGATTCAGAAAGCCTGATCCATCAGTCGATTTTACGAATGCACGCAAGATTGGCTGCAGGAATTGCAAATTAGTTACGAGATTCGGTTTCTAATGTTGCAATTTTTTATATATATTCATAATTTAAGGTGGAGTGCAGTATGGGTTATATTTGCTATTTAAGGTGGGGTTGGAGATGTCGGGAAGCTTCGGTTGGAGTCAGTTCCAAAGAAGAATTGGTTAAATTAGGAGAGTATTAGACATACTATAGTGACTCTATCAAAAATATTTTTGGAAATGTTTCTTTAGTCGAGTAGTAAATTATGTATATAAGCTACAACACAGCGATTTCTGTGTAAAGCATTATTAACTGA
>NC_087216.1:19786068-19788568 GCF_015104395.2 Macrobrachium nipponense | reverse complement strand
TTAGCATCCTTCATATTTAATAGTATGTAGACACCTATTCTGTAAAGATGAAATTGGCTCTATCTAGGCAGTAAATTGAAGTCTAAGAAATCAATCGACCCTTGATTGGTTACGTGTTAATGCCCCACCGTCAGATTTCAGTGTAACATCCTTGGTCATGGCATTATTATTATTATTATTATTATTATTATTATTATTATTATTATTATTATTATTATTATTATTATTAATTAGTAATTAAATAAAACTGCAAACCTCTACAGAATACATTCTCCAAACTCATATAAGCTCCCCGCTACATTCTCTCTCTCTCTCTCTCTCTCTCTCTCTCTCGCTCTCTCTCTCTTCTCTCTCTCTGCCCAGCGTGTTTGTTGTGTGCGTATGTATGCGCGCGCGCGCTCTCGGGCATGCGTTCACAGGCGCTACCGGCTTGTTCGCCGGTGCATCATCCTTTGACGTGGACTTTCAAAGTGAATGTGAATTAAGCTCTCTTGAAGGCCTGCTATTACTCGTTATGCCTCTTCCATTCCCATCTTCCGAGTTAACAGCGGATATCCTAATCCTTAAAATCCATCCGGAGTTGTAACGGACTACTGCAGTATACGTCATTTAAGCTTCGGTTTGTTGTTATTCTCTCTCTCTCTCTCTCTCTCTCTCTCTCTCTCCGGATATATGTTGAAATACAGAATAAAATATACAGTTCATATAATTTAGTATTGATAATACCAGACCTTGACATTCAAAATACCAGAATAACACCATGAAATTTATTATTATTATTATTATTAAGGGTGCGGGAGGTCGAGTGGCTTCAATATAAGATATGGTGGGTGAAGTGGATGTTTCCTTTTTTACGAGGATGAGACTGTAAGGATAGATGATGGTGGATGAATGGACGGGTGAAGGCTTACTCTCGAAGTGTTCAGCTTTGACAAATGAGTTGGGAAGGAGATGGTGGTGATCGTTATCATCAAGGATGGCGGCTGGATTGATAAATGTTAAGCCCCTGTTGTAAGAAAAAATCCACCCCCCCTCTCTCTTCTCTCTCTCTCTCTCTCTCTCTCTCTCTCTCTGTGTGCGTGTGTGTGATTTAGTATTTTATTTTATATATCCAGTGAGTTTTCAGATGTAATTTCGGACGAGAATGAAACAGGGACTTGAATTATTATTCTCTGATTGCCTTTTGGACATTTGTGATACCATATATATATATATATATATATATTGTGTGTGTGTGTGTGTGTGTGTGTGTGTGTGCGTGATAGATAGAGATAGATAGATAGATAGATAGATGACATCACAAATGAACAAAAGGCAATCAAAGAAGAATTCAAGTCACTGTTTCCACTAGGGCTCAGTAGGTTTATATATAATATATATATATATATATATATATATATATATATATATATATATATATATATACTATATATACAGTATGTATGTATATATATATATGCATAAATATATAACCTACGGAGCCCTAGTGAAAACAGATAAGTGAAAGAGCAACTGGAGAAGAAACTATTTTGCCAGCTGCTTCATATTTCATTCAGACTCTTGGGTACTTTTTATAAGTTCCTTGTTGAATGAGTTTTAAAGGACCTCTCATAAGTTCAAGCAAAGATGCAATGCTTTGCTAACATAAGGTAATTCTATTTGTATTTTGTAGCGTACTTACGTTTTTTATTATTTATTAATTTCATTTTTTATTTTTTTTTTAATACCAGCTCTCTTCTTTCTGCTGTTACTCCTTCCAAATGAACACCATAATATTCTTGGAAGCTTGAATTTCATGTCAGTGGCCTCTGTGGTCTTGTTACATATGAATAAGGGTTCATCTTCTGAATATATTAATAATAATAATTTCGTCCTCGAGAATGAAAGTTTATCACGTATTCGAAGTTAACTCCCACTCCTTCCTTCAGCCTCACCCACCCCCACCCCCCCTCCTCTCCACCCTCTTCTTCCTCGCAGCGCAGGACTACGTAGGGTCATTCAACACTTGCATCCAAGATAAATAGCGCAATGTTTTTCTTAAAAAATAAACTGCTTGAAACGCTCCACTAGCTCTAATATGATATCATTCCATGCATTTGGATATCCTTTAATTTTAGTAAAGTCTGGAAGCAAAATATTCCGTAACCAATTCACCCTCGTATGTATTACCGCAATTCTCTTTTGGGATTATGTTAATCCTTTCCATCCTCATTCTTGCCGTTACTCAAACCATTATGGATATTCTCTCCGTCATTAAACTCCTCTCTTTTCGGAATAGCTTTTATTATTATTATTATTATTATTATTATTATTATTATTATTATTATTATGTTATTATTATTATATTATTATTACATGCAGGTAGTAACTGCACTCACATATATATATATATATTAATCATATTATATATACATTATATATTAGATATATATATATATTATGTAGATATATGTATTATAACACGTGTTATATATATATAACTTAGTATATATATACAAAT
>NC_087216.1:19763568-19781068 GCF_015104395.2 Macrobrachium nipponense | reverse complement strand
ACAGAGTTGAAGAAGCCATGCTTTGTGATTTAACGGTGTCAGAGTGGATTACGAACACGTTACATTATCCTCCTAAAGCACTACAAAGGAAGCTTTATGAATGACCACTCAAAGATTATTCACTGTCGCAACACCGAGCCTGCTTTTGCAATCCACCGTCAGTGCATGGAGAAGCATTGGAATATGCTTTTAAATTCACTAATGCTCATATCAGTGAAGCAACGAAAATGCTTCAAGATAGATTGGAAATCACGACGCGCTAATATCTTCATTTTGATTTTTGTGATATAAAGCCATCTTAGACATGACTCTATACCGTCCATTCGTTTTTTGTTATACTAATCATATGAGCCAGATTTCCGAGTTCCGACGGGAATACAGGTCCGGGAATGTAATCCTGAGTATGAAAAAAGAAAGCATCACAAAGAGAAAACAATCCTGCCTCGAGCAAGGAAATTAATTAAAAGATTTGAGGCAACTTTCTTTTTTTTTCCAAACATCCCTCCTCGTCTAAGATGAGGCTTTCTGCGAGATGAGGAAGAGGTTTTCTTTTATTTGCTTTTTTTTGGAACGTTTTTTTCTCTCTCTTTATCTCATTCTTTTAATCTGTCTCATCTGTTGCAATGAGTATTTTGCTCGGCTTCCAAGAGGCTAATCCTTTGACAGGTTTTAATACGATATAATTTAAGTTTGTATTTCTTTATTTCTCTCTTTTTTTATTGTTCGTTGTGTTTTTTCTTCCTTTAATTATGATTCCCTTTTATCTTTGGCCCTTAAAGGGGGGTCGTCCGAGGAAAAATGGGGGAACTTATTTGAACGTAAACACGGAATTATAGAAATGGAATTTTTTTTCTTCCCATATTATTTTTCACTTCTCATTGTTACGGCCTTTATAAGTGTCGGACGTTCCAAATAAAAACTGATCTCATGTCTCTCTCTCTCTCTCTCTCTCTCTCTCTCTCTCTCTCTCTCTCTCTCTCTCGTCATTTGACCCTTTTCTTTCTCTGTGGAGGGGTGGAACTTTTAAAAGTTTGGGGAAATCGAAAAGTGGACCTTGGGAACGTGAGCCCAGTGCTCTATTATTGGGTTACTACACTTGCATATATACATATATATAATATTTATATATATGATCTATTGTTTTTTATATATTGGTCTTATTTTTTTACCTGTTATGCTTAATTAAGTCCTTCGCTTGAATATGACATTATCTAGCATTATTAGACAATTATATTAAAAAAAATTAATATTGAATTGGTCTCCGTGATACGCTGTAGGTTTGGTGAGCCTTGAAGTATTTTCAATTTTTGAATACGGGGGGTTAGGGGCGTCGTGGGTGGTGGGCTTCCTATGATTCAGGGTCTTTGGGTAATATACATTTTGAAGTTGTCGGTTGATTTCTGTGAAATAAAGGTTTTTATATAATTTTTATCAAATGCAAGACCTCGACTTATCATGAAATGAAAATCCTCTGATAACTTTAATTATTAAAGTTCTCGGATAATTATAATTATTAAAGGAAATTCTGCCGCTGACCATTGAATGAAAGTCTGGGAGCGGTATTCTTTTCGAATTCAATTTATTAAGCTGATTACCGGATGGTTAGGTCTAATTACTGGAAATAAATAACGGAATAAGGAAGTGTAACATGCGATTATAATACCGTAAGTCGGACATATGTTGGCTTTACATCAATTTACATAGAGCGAAGAAAGCTAGCACGTTTATCGTGATATGTACAAACCTGAATTACGGGGATATTTTTATACTTTTAAGGTTTACTGTTTTTCAGTGCTGTCGTTTTTAGGAAGGCATGAAGCGGAATAACATTAATTTTCGTATATAAGAAATCTGTGTTTGCTGTTTCGTATACTCGTAAAAAGATCAGTTTAAAGTGCAATTTTGAAAATACAAAGCAGTATACAGGAAAGCGGTCAGGAAGGAAGTGGACGAGCATCAGGTAGGAAAGACAATTTAGAATTCACTCTTGTTCCTTCCTTTAAGAAATGTTTCAGAAACCGTAATAGTTTAGGTATCATTTCATATGGGCTACAATCAGTTAGCGCCTCAGTGGCGTGATCGGCATGGTCTTGGCCTGCCACCTCTGTGGCCGCGAGTTCGATTCTCGGGCATTCCACTGTGGAGTGAGAGATGTGAATTTCTGGTGATAGAAGTTCAGTCTTGACGTGGTTCGGAAGTCACGTAAAGCCGTTGGTCCCGTCGCTGAATAGCTACTGGTTCCATGCGACGTAAAAACACCATACAAGCAAAACTATATTCAATATTTTTTTTAATAAAAAAAAAAATACTATCAATGTTAAACGGACGAGTTACAAGGACGACTTCCTTTTGTTTGAAGAAGGAAACGGCTTCCATCCGAAGAAATTCCGTATTGGTGCCGAAGAAAAAATATTCATATGTAGTTTGTGAATTCGTATTGAAATACAAAATTCATTGTTTGTCCTCTCATGTTCGCGTATTGAGAAGGGGCCAATTTTCAACTTGATAATATATTCATGCATTCAGCGTTGATGCATTTATTCATCTGGTTGTCTCGCTGTCAACCAATTTCACCTTATTTTCAACCTCGTACCCTTGCTGTTCCCAAACCTCCTAACCTCACAAATGAGAGAGACACTATTGGGTACACGGAGGTTAGATGGTAGTTAACTGGTGAGTGTCACAACCTTGGATTAAAGCGCTGTATGGGTAGTAACCTCATCCCAAAATGGCTTGCTGGAAGTTGGAAGAGAGCAGCAATCTTTTTGACAGTCACCGATTTCACAAGGAGAATCTTGTGCTGATTATATATATTATATATATATATATATATATATATATATATATATATATATACATATATATATATATATATCTATATATATATAATATTTCACTTAATATTTACTATGGTATTTATTTATATATGTGTGAGTGTGTGCATAAATAAGTATATATATATATATATATATATATATATATATATATATATATATATAGTGCATATATATAAACATTTCAATTAATATTTATTCTGGTTTTTCTTTATATACATATACACACACACACACACTATATATATATATATATATGTGTGTGTGTGTGTGTGTGTATATATATATAGTATATGTATATGTGTGTGTGTGTTTGCAGGTATGTTTATACACACACACATATATATATATATATATATATATATATATACAATTTATATATCTATTATTTTTATGAGTTCCTATTTAATACAGAAGGCCTAATTTCGATGAACGCCTCCTATTTCTCCAAATATCTAACAATAGCGAAAGCGACACAGCGTTGCTTTCCAATTTTTATGGCCCATCCCATCCATGTTCGTATTAAAAAAAAAATTGAGATTTATCACGCAACATTAGGGCAATATGGAGCCCTGGTAAAATTTATAATACGGCTGTAGGCAATAATAAACTCGGTCGGGTTACGTTGTAGTTTGTTACGCGGCCGATACTTCCGAGCGCAATGAGTTATTTTGGCCTGGTAAATGAAACAGCTATGTTGCGATTTGTAATTTGCATCGATATCATATCGGGAGTCATTAGTACGGCGTTTCCCGTTCATGGACGATATTGAGGTAGACACATGCGCGCACACGCACACATCCCGAAGGGCTGGCACTCGTGTTGTTTGTGTGGCTGTGTGCGTGCGTTTGTGGGCCCACGCGCGTGTAATTGAATGAAAAGTCTTATTTACTTATACGAATGTAATTTTGTGTTTTGGTATGTGTTTCTTATATTGAGAGAGAGGAAGACGGAGAGAGAGAGAAGAGATGAGAGGGGAAAGAGAGAGAGAGAATAATTCTACACGTGTGTGTGTGTGAGAGAGAGAGAGAGAGAGAGAGAGAGAGAGAGAGAGTGAGGGAAAGTTCACCAAATCACATTGGACTAAACCCCTTTGGTTATAGTTATTATTTTCATATACAAATGTAATTTTGTGTTTTGTATGTGTGTTTATGAGACGGAGACTAAGAGATAATAATTCTATACGAGAGAGAGAGAGAGAGAGAGAGAGAGTTCTGGACTAAACTTCTTTCGTTATAGTTATCAGAAAAACATATCAAAGGAGTACTTACGCTTTTAAATACTATAGATATTATAGTTCACTTTCCTTGCCAAGTACTGTCATTGGTAGGTGATACTGCTACTTCTAAAGCAGATGACGTCCCTGCGCTTATGACTGTGTTGTTATACAGGTACCTTCATTGTATTGGCGAATTATTTTAAAGGGTTCGTTATTAGTTATCATCATCGTCCTCATGATATTTGTATAGAAGTATTTTCGTTTTACTGCCTAGAATTCTCCCCACATTTATCAACTGTTCGTGCTCTTGAGTCATAATCTTATCCCCGTCGATTGATATCAAATTCTTTATTCTTATCATATATTCGTGCAATAAGTTATTACTTTATCTCCGTCGAGTTATATCGGTGTCATTGATATCTCAAACTACACAGGAAACCACTGCAATAATAGTGTATCACATCGACCGGCGTTCACGAAGGACAGATAATGGTGTTGCAGGCTATCCATTGGTGTTCCTCCCAGACTCGAAAAGAGTAAAAGAAATTATTCAAAGAAAGATACTTTTTAAAAAAATCTGACCTGTCATGATGTCGCGTCCGCCGGTAAGGTATTCCTCGACAATGTCCACCCGTGAGGATGGTGACCTCTCCTCACCGGGCACCTTCATAAAAGTATTACATTGCGACACGAAGTGAGAGGGAGAAGGTCGTGGCCCCAGAGTCGGTCCATTATGAACTGAAACGGAAAAACTGAAAGCTAAGATTAGACGGTAGTGGTGAGAGGAACGGGAAAAAAAAGTAACAATGAAAATTGAGAAGTCTTGAAGCATCCAAAATCATGAAAATATGGAACAATGGTATGTTTTGGGTTTTGTTAACCAAGTAATGGCGTGTTGCCTTGTGGTGACACGCCTGTATATTTCATTATATAATTTTCATTATACCTTTTAGAGTTGTGCACATTACACTTTTGTTTGGTATGGTAGTCATTGTACAAAAATCACAGTATGCGTCTATATATACATTATATATATATATATATAATATATATATTATATATATATACATATATATATTATAGTAATATATATATATATATATATACATATATATATTTACTTATTTATCACATATGTAAATATGCCTATACTACACATACAAATTTATATCCATGTATATATTTAAAACTATTTCTCATGAATATGAAACGTAGTTTTCTTATTTACATATTCTTGATTATCTCTTTTTTTCCATGATTTCGTTCCTGGTAACTGTTTATATATTCTTCATGGCTTTGTTTCTGCTTTCATTAGCGTTTAATTAATGTTTATTTTTCCCCCAGTTTGATTCGTTCTCTTTTCAATATAGTTCGCACATGTGTCTACTTTCTTTGTCCTCTGTCTATCGTTCTTAATGATGCTTTCTCATATCTGGCTTTCAGTATTTTTTTTTCTTTTTTGGCTTAATTTGTTTTTTGCTTTTATTAGTGCATATGAATATACTTGGTTTGTGCTCATATAAAAACCACCTTGTATAAAACTCTGCTTTTAAAACCTGAACTAACATTTGTTCCAAACAAAAACATTAGATTTAAGATTTTTAATGCTCAATTGTTCATGATTACTAGAATACTATTTTTAATATTCATAACTAATTGTAATTTTGCATTTTTATGACTTCTAAGTTACCTCATCATTTTCAAAGTTCACTTGGATTTTTTCTGAGTTGTTGACGAAAATGAAAATAAAAAAATAAAAAAGAGACAAAGAAATAATCAAGATTAAAAACATTAAATATTAAGGAGAGATGATGTTAGTATGAGGAATTTAAAACTGTTTTCAAATGCTGTTTTTTAAAGGAATATGTACTGGAAATCAATTATCCTTAGTGGAAGATTTTAGGTATATTATATATAATATAATATATATATATATATATATATATATATATATTAAATATTACGTGTATACTAATCTAGTGTGATATATATATGATATATATATATATATATAGAATTATATATATAGTATATATATAGATATATATATATATATATTATATACTTGTATACTATTCTCAGTTGTTTAATATTATATATCTATATATATATATATATATCATATACTTGTATACTATCATAGGTGTTTATATATATATATATATATATATATATGTATACGTATATACTATTCTAGTTGTTTATCTAAAGAAAATAGCCTCATTTGCATGAAGCTAAAAAAAATCCATGTCTGTTTGCAGTACCTCATTCTAATATACGCCTCTTCTTTTGTGTATGTCCTGTATATATAGTACATACACAACATATACCCAAGTACGTTTATATATGGCCGTATACCTCCGGGCATATATAAACCATATTAGAGAAACTGTACTAATTCATTATTTTCTTTCTCCTCCTTCCCTCTCTCCCCCACTCCCTCAAAATAAAAAAAAATAATAAAAAACGCCAACATCAACTTCTCCGTCACTTCCACAACAATGACGACCACGACGCAATGGGCTGCTGCTGCTTCTTCTCCATCATCACAATCTCCAACACTGACTACTCCACAAACGCCAACAATGACGACGACAACAAAATTCTGCAGGATGAAGTCAAATCAGAGATGGCTAAAGCTGCGAACTACGGTCCAATTGTCAGGTGCGCTCTCGTCTTCTATGAACCGTGCCAAGCCGCCTCTGAAGAGAGAGGATTCATTCATTAAACGGTTCTCTACGAGGCAGATCGCCGAGCTCCAGGTAAGTACCCCTCTCTAGATTTATTATCATTATTATTCTTATTACTCTGTCCAAATGATGCGGTTTCCGAAAGGTCGGATCTCAACTCTTCTATTCTCGTAGAATTGTTCAGGCGAGTGTTTGTTTGTTTTTCCTTGAGGTCTCTCTATACTATATCCGCAGGTGATGTCCTTTTGTTTTGTCTGTCTTTGATTATTATCTTTTTTCCAAGGAGCTTCTTCAGAATTGTTGCAGTGCTTTATAAAAATGTGTACTCCGAGAGATCTCTTAACTATCTATGCTCAGGTGATGTACGTTTGCTTTTTTTTTTTTTTAAGTTTGTGGCATTATTGTCGCGGTTTTCTATTGTTTTTAATGATTTGTTGGTAACTGCATTTTTTATAACTCAGATTCTGGTAGGTTTGTTTATCAAACGTTGATTGTATGTGCAACTTTTATAAATCAATTTTTACTTTATGTGGAAATAGGCATCGAAATATATATATATTATATATATATATATATATATATAATATATATATATATATATATATATACATATGCATATACACACATATATACAATTATATGTATATATATATATATATATATATATATATATATATATATATATATATATAATATATATATATATATATATAGTTGCATATTGTCCACTTGTAAAAATGGAAGCGTTAAAAACTCTTCCACGTCTCTTCAAAATTATTATTGATTATGTATGCTGGAATTGGTCACTTTTTTACTTTTTATTTGTGCTTATTGGCTGTAGCTAAGTATTCTCCAATTTTCAGAACTTGAAAAGTGTGAAAATCTGGTTTTCATTGAGATTATTTGTAACAACTGATTACTTACAACCTGCTGGCCTTAGTTGAAGCTAATTTATTTGCATTAAAAAACAAATACGCTCAGCTTACTAAGTTATACTGTTTAAAACACCGCACTGATTAATTAAAGATAGTTTTAGATATTAAATAAAAGGAGTGCAAGTGTTGAACGACGAATCAGAGTTAAGTTTTAAATGGATCATTAAGGAAAAAATAGATATCGTGCCAAATTCTGCTTTTAAAACTATTTCAATAAGCTAAATTGCATTCGGTATACTTAGAGATAACTGGTTTAAAAATGAATTACATACAATCTATTGGATATCCTAAGGATATTCCGATAATTGCATTGGATACTAAAAGATGAAAAATTCTTCTTGAAATGTGACAGAAATTTAGCAGCTGGGTACTAGGAACCATAGCAAGGGAAGCGAGTTGATCATATCTTAAGAATATGAGGATTTTCCCTCCACAGTAGGGTTCTCGGTATCCCAAGGCAACACAGTCACAAGGGGGTGTGGCCAAGGGAGGGGAAGGTCTTTGTTTTTTTTGGGGGGATGGGGTAAAAGGGTGATGGAGGGGATGGGGGGGGTTGCCGAGTTTTGAGCGCGCGGTGGGAATTTGCCAAGATTCCGAAAGAGGAAATTAAGAGGCGGCAGCAAAGGCCGGCAGCAAGGAAAACTTTATTATTAAAAGTTGAAAACGATGGTTACACACACACACACACACACACACACACATTCTTGAAGGCATCGCGTATTCGCAAAAGTTGTTATAGCTACTCGGGTAGAGGCGAGAGGTGCGAGTTGTGCCTCAAGGGGGATGGTTAGATCTCCCTCTCTCTCCATCGTTTCGTGAAAAATTAGGTCATTTTCTTTTTACTGCATCTCATTCATCCCGACCTCGATTCGGGGGCGTGGATGGTTCGACGTCATTTGCTTTTATGGGCGGCGATCTGAGACACGGCTTTATGTCGAAGAAGAGGGGGGGGGAGGAAGAAAAATTTTGGAAAAAAGATGGGGGGCCGGGGTGCTTTTGTCCGAAGAGGTGGCTCCGCTCCGTGATTTTTTATAATTGTGGAATAAAGTCGTCTTCTCTCGCTATGAAAAGTTCCTCGATGGTAATACCCTCGTGGCCAAGGGCTGGTACCTGTTCAGTAGGCTTCATTTCTCTCTCTCTCTCTCTCTCATGCAATTCAGCGGACAGCGTTCATGGCGGTAGCGGTGGTTATGATTTTCTAAGAACTTAATAGGGTATTGAAATTGCCTCATGACGGACAGTAAAAGCTTTCGCTAAAGGTGGGTGGGTTCTAACGGGGGATGGGCGGGTGCCAAATGTCAGTAACGATCTTATAGTGTTAGTGCCTTCAGTGCACCTCACGCGATGCGTTGTAGCGCGTTACTTGAAGTTCTTTGCAGAGTCTCTTCTACCCCTAACTTTAACCCCTCTCATTCCTTTTACTGCACCTCCATTCATGGTCTCTTTCTTTCATTTTGCTTTCCAACCTCTCCTAACGATTGTTTCAGCATTATGTTTAGCTCTGAGTGACCTCTTATGTCCCTGTGATTGGCTTTGGAACTAAATTTTATGTTCTAGTTCCGACATATTTAGGAAGCTTCGATGTGATAAATATGTCTTCAGGTGATAATTATGCGTGTATGGTTGTATGTGTGTGTGTATGTGTTATTTACGCAGTTGGGTAGTTATTACACTTGGATGTTTATATTCATCCTCTCAACCATACTTGGTCCATTTATTTAAGAGTCTTCTGTTATGTTCCCGATTTTAGATTATGTTTTTTTTTTTTATCTTTTTTACTAATATTTTTTTTACTGTGTCTGTATATATGCTTGAATATATCACAGGAATATTTGTCTACGAGCACCTCGTTGAAGGTTGTCCTTTTTATATACTATTGCTTGCGTTGACCTTCTTTATCATAATAAAAGAGTAACATCACATTTTCTTTTATGCTCAAGTTTTTGAATTGCTGTGAGAGTAAGGGAAGAATTATCTTAAGAGGAGAATTTTTAATCGTAGATAGCTTAAGTTTGGTCGTTGTGGAAACGAGCTCTCTCTCTCTCTCTCAGGATTAT
This sequence comes from Macrobrachium nipponense, assembly GCF_015104395.2. Lineage (NCBI taxonomy): Eukaryota > Metazoa > Arthropoda > Malacostraca > Decapoda > Palaemonidae > Macrobrachium > Macrobrachium nipponense. The sequence continues at coordinate 19,771,333 of NC_087216.1, read as the reverse complement.
AGTGGACTGGTAGAATTATTACAATAAATAACCGTAAGATCGCTTATGAATTAACGAGTTAATATAAAATATAGCATTATCTTCATGGGAACAATATTTGTTTACGTTCGATGTCTTTTGTAGCTTACAGAACAACTTACAATAATAATAATAATAATAATAATAATAATAATAATAATAATAATAATAATAATAATAATAATAATAATAATAATAATAATAATAATAATAATAATAATACCTCCAGCGTAAGAACACATTCCTCGCCTGTCATCCTTTAGCGAGTTGAAGACTTGAAACTTTGGCTCAGTTAATTATAAATGATAACTCGATCCAATCCTCACTTCAGCTCCCGTGTACTCAGGAAGGACCTCATCTCTCTCTATCAACCTCATGTCTCTTTATCATCTGAACGTCACTTCACTTCGCCGCTCCGGTGACGGTTTCATTAGCGTCTGCCTGGTGCCCTGTGGCGGGCGAACTCTTTTTAACTAAAGCCAAGACGTGTTCTGTTTAAACTTTAAATCTGTACCTAAAGCAAGACTCGCTCTGTTGAAGCTTTAAATCTGTAACTAATGCAAGATCCGTTCTGTTCAAGTTTTAGATCTGTAACGAATGTAAGACGCGCTCTGTTTAAGCTTTAAATCTGTAACTAAAGCTAATGCTTTAAATCTGTAATTAAAGCTAAAGCTTTAAATCTTCAACTAATGCAAGACGCGCTCTGTTGAAGCTTTAAATATGTAACGAATGCAAGGTGCGCTCTGTTTAAGCTTTAATATGTAACTAAAGCTTAAGCTTTAAATCTGTAATTAAAGCAAGGCGCGTTCTGTTCAAGCTTTAAAACTGTAACTAAAGCAAGACGTGGTGGTCTGTTTAAGCTTTAAATCTGTAGCTAATGCATGATCCGTTATGTTTAAGCTTTAAATCTGTAAACAGTGCAAGACGCACTCTCTTTAAGCGTTAAATCTGTACCTAAAGCAAGACGCTCTGTCTTTAAGCTTTAAATCTGTAGTACCTAATGTAAGACGCGTTCTATTTAAACTTTAAATCTCTACCTAAAGCAAAACGCGCTCTCTTTAAGCTTTAAATCTGTAGTACCTAATGTAAGACGCATTTTGTTTAAACTTTAAATCTGTAGTACCTAAAGCAAGACGCATTCTGTTTAAACTTTAAATCTGTGACTAAAGCAGACCCGCTCTCTCTAAGCTTTAAATCTGTAGTACCTAAAGCAAGACGCGTTGGATTAAAGGTACGCGACTTTTAAGAAAATAAAGAAAAAAAAATACTAAGAAAATACAGAAAAAATTACTTCGGTTGGGACTGTTCTTTTTATTCCATTTAGGGCTATCTTTTACAGTTGTTGTAATACCATATTCAGAGAAAATAAGAGAGCTTATGTATGACTTTGACCCCAAACAAAAAAAAGATAGACGAGAGCCTATGCATGATCTTTTATTAAATAGAATGATAGACATACAAAGGTGGTGATTGTTTTTATTCTATCTGAGGCTGTCTCCTATGAGGAAATATGATCAAAGTACAAAATAAAAAAAAGAAACTGAAATAGTTTGCTTAAGTACAAAGCGTGCGGAAGACTGTAACTAAAAACTGTACGAAAACGTCAAAATGAAACAAAGTGGAATGTGTACAAGTAGTTACGACAGTGCTTTCATTTAAAACGGCAATTCAACTAAGTGATTTTCCTTACATTTTTGTTAACGCTTAAATTATTCTGGTTGGTTTTATTTTCTAATGTCATTCATACGTTCAGTCGTGTATCATAATTTGGTAATGTTATTTTTAGGAATTTTTTGATGCGAATGAGAGTTTGAACTTCATTATGAAATGTTTATTAAATTTTATCATTGGATTTTCTTATTACCGGGTTTTTGTATTGGGAATAAATAGCAATAATTACTTCAGAAGATCTTTACCCAGGGTAAATTTGTCTTTTAATTACCTCATGAAGACTGAATTATCTTGCGTCTGGAAATTGTGTTTCATCTTGATAATAGTTTCATTGGCTTTGTTTTAAGGCGTGGGATACTAATTTCTGCGCAGGAGTAGTTTCAGTGGGACTAATTCTGGGCACATGGAAGATTTCAGTGGGGAGTAATTCTGCGCAGGAGAGTTCAGTGGAGACTAATTCTGCGCAGGAGAGTTCAGTGGGGACTAATTCTGCGCAGGAGAGTTCAGTGGGGGCTAACTCTGCGCAGGAGAGTTCAGTGGAGACTAATGTTACGCAGGAGAGCTCAGTGGGGACTAATTCTGCTGATTTTAATTCCGGGGGTTGGTGGTGGGGGGGGGGGCAAATTATGAGGCGATTAATTCTGCTGAGATTAATTCTGGGGGGGCGGGGGACGATTCTGAGGTGACTAACTCTGCGGGGACTAATTTTGTTGAGGCTAATTCTGAATTTTAAGGCGACTAACTCTGCCAGAACTAATTCTCCGAAGGCTAATTCTGCCGAGACTAATTCTCGGGAAGACCCTCAGCGAAGGGAGATGGCGGCCCTTTCTGCCGGAAATAGCTCCTGGAATAATTAGCTGTGTGATCTTCGGCGGCTTGTCGTCGTTGCGTTTCGAAATGAGATTGATCATCTTGTGGGTGGTTGAACAATTGCGAAGTGCCATTTATATGAGTAGTTTATACTGAAGTACACGATGTGCCGCATAAAAGCCCTTGATCAATTGCAAGGGAAGTGAATCTAAAAAAATGTGACGTTTGTTACCTTAATAATGCGATGAAGATTATGAAGAAACTGGAGGGATTCGCTGAGACATCCATCCCTTGTGTTTTAATTTTCTGGTCCGGCTTGAATCTGACACTCCTGTACAGACTGTAACTGCGTCTTACTCTCCTGTTCTGGCGTCAGTCTGGCACTACGGTGAAGACTGTATAGCTGCGTCTTACTCCTCTGGTCTCGCATTGATCTGGCACTCTTGTATAGACTGTAATTATGTTTGTTTTTCTGTTCTGGCATCAATCTGTCCCTGTTTGTACAAAACTCTAACTGCGTCTTACTCTCCTGTTCTGGCATCAGTCTGGCACTACGGTTAAGACTGTATAGCTGCGTCTTACTCCTCTGGTCTGGCATCAGTCTGGCACAACCGTAGAGACTGTGTAACTACGTCTTATTCTTGTGTCCTGGCATAATCTGACACTGACACCTTTCAGAGCAAAGCTAAAGAGCTCTTAAAAATATTCTATCGGTTATTAAATCCGGCTGTGAAATGTGCTTCATGTTTCATTAGCTGAAGTTTGGTTTAATGTGCTGTGATGCTGGTTGTCATGTGTGTGAGCTTTGCATCTTTTCATCTAAAACTTGAAGTTTTTCCCAAGTTTTATAAGTCTTGTTAATGGCATTCATAAGAGATTTTTTGCGACATGCTTTGTGGAAAATGTGTATTTAAATCACGTTTGACGTTTCTCATGTTCATTTGATTGCTTTTATTAGGCTCTTATGTGGCTCATGTTGTGTTATTCTGTGTTATTGGACATCACTATGATTACCGAGACAACTTTTGCCTTCGTGATTAAAGTACGACGAAATCACACGCACAAAAAAAAATACACACACACACAAACAATTGTCATGTCTGTTCCAGATTTTTCAAGAAAAACGTAAATTTAATGTATGTGTAAAAATGTAAAAATAATTTTTAAAGACCATGAAACAACAAAGAACCAAGTTGAGAGAGAGAGAGAGAGAGAGAGAGAGAGAGAGAGAGAGAGAGAGAGAGAATCAGTCCAATGCGTATTGTATTACAGTATCTTCATTTGAAGTGTGACTCTAAAGCAGATAATGTATCAAGTGAATATCTTTGTATTCATTAGATAACAATGGGACCTGCTCGTCTAAACATATCTTGTTTGCTTGCTATTAACAATGGTATAGAACTTTTGTGGCGCCTGTTTGTTGGTAAACAGATCACCTTAGTTTGCGTTTGCCCACCAGGTTATATCAGATTCTATGTAGTATGTGCCAGGAGGTTCTATGCGACGTCTATAAACACTTCAGTGTTGAAAGAGCATAATGATAACTGTGTGCGGTCCTATATCAGGGATTTGCAATCTATTGAAACTGAGAATCGGGCTGAAACATAAATTTTCTCTCTCTCTCTCTCTCTCTCTCTCTCTCCTCTCTCTCTCTCCACGAGTGCAATTGAATATTCATGAGGGTTAATATATATCAAGAGTGTGATGATCGGAGAATTAAGTGCTTTTAAATAATTAAATGTAAACCTTTAATTTTTTAATTTTAGCGTTGTATGCATTTGTAGTAAATAATCACAATAAATATCTGTTCTATTGTTTTTTATTATATAACACAATGTTTGTCATACACTTAGCGTATATATGTCTATGTAAATCCGCATGCGTAAAATTCGGTGCAACGTATTTCCGTATGCGTAAAATTCTTTACAAATCGTCGTAGGTCATGTCAGTTAACACTGGAGAATAATGTTAGGAATTTGCAAATGTTGGTATTAGATAACATCAATCGGTAATGTGTCTGTTAGTCATGATAGGCATTATCAATGCAGTCGAATGTTCTTCCACATTGTAAGCCTTCCTCCCTCCCTCCTCCCCTCCCTCCCTCTCCCCTCCCCTCCTCCCTCCCCCCCCTCCCCCCTCCCTCCTTTCTCCCCTTCCTTCCTCCCTCTCTCCTCCCTCCCTCCTCCCCCTTCCCCCTCCCCTCCTTTCTCCCCTTCCCCTTCCCCTTCCTCCCTCTCCCTTCCCCTCCCCTCCCCTTCCATTCCCCTCCTTCCTCTCCCTTCCCCCTTCCTCCCCTTCATCTCCCTTCCCCCTCCCATCCTCCCTCTCCCTTCCCTCCCCTCCCTCCTCCCTCCCTCTCCCTCCTCCCCTCCTCCTCTCTCTCCCTCCCTTCCCCCTCACCTCTCTCTCCCTCCTCCCCCTCTCTCCTCCCTCTCCCTTCCCCTCCCCTCCTCCCTCTCCGTTCCTCACCCTCCCCTACCTCAACTTTCTTCCCCTTCCCCCTGCCTCATCAGGCAAACATTGCCGGATCAAGAGCAGATAATTAGATCGACCGAGGACAGCGACGCCAGCGTGATCATGAGTGTGAATAATCTCTCCCGAGATTATGAACCTAATCACGGCGGCTTTTGGATTTCATCGGAACTGGGTTGTCGAAACTGGCCCGATGTCATATTTCAAGGATGTCCCGGATATGTATGCATGCATGTGTGTATATATATATATATAGATATATATATATATAGATATATATATATATATATATATAATATAAATTATATATACACACATGCAAACATATATATATATATAATTATATATAATTTATATATTTATATTCACTAAAATAAGATTATTTTAGTGAATGCTATAATAATCAATACAAGGAGGAAGGTTCTGATATATATATATATATATATATATATATATATATATATATATATATATAGAGAGAGAGGAGAGAGAGAGAGAGAGAGAGAGAGAGAGAGAGAGAGAGAGAGAACCTTCTCCCTTGAAGTGATTAGTTATATCATTCACTATATCGTATACATATATCTAGAATATATATATATATATATAATATATAATATAAATATATAATAGAAATCTAATGATATATATATTATTATAATATAAATATTTATTTTTATAAATATTTATATGTATAAGATTACTTTAGTGAATGATATAATAATCAATTCAAGGGAGAAGGTTTTACTAGCGTCGAAAGATGTAAAAAAAAAATATAGTCTTCATGAGCTATATTCGGATGTATCCTACCGGAGCCTTTGTTTATAGTAAACTTGACAGGACCTTAATGTGGAAGTACGCTGCAGTAGTTCTTATATATGAGTATTATATTAATAATATTTCACTACAATACAGTCATACAATTTGTGAGATCAGGGCATTTTGTGGAATGTCTAGCCTCTGGTCCAAATGCATTTTAATTTTCTGCCTGTTGGTGCCACCTGCAACTCATCAAAGTAAAATTCAATTCAGCCCAGAAGGCAATTCAGCGCAGTGCCTTGATAACTACCGTTTTACCATTTCAATTAAACGCAATGCCAAGGCTTTACCAATTAAACTTCCCAATTCAAAAGCGATTGGGTTTGTTGGAAGGGGTTAAGCAAAGGCGATATATCATTATAAATGCCACGCCGTAATTGATGTCTTTGTATAGTAAGATACCTGGTGAGCAGTTTCGGCCCGGGGAGGTATTTATTGTTACCTCAGTAGATGAAACCCCTTCACACAGGAACCATTGACTTGAATTTCAAGCCTCCAAAGCTTGTTGGTTTCAACCTCCCACCGCAGACCCCACGCTGCAGCAGGATACAGAGCCAGTGATTTTTGTTATCGACCTTGGGGGGGAGACGCCAATCAGCGACATATGAGTGGCTTTTCACGACACTAACCACTAAACCTGTGTTCCCTTTATTGTTTTTCCAGGCATGAAAGTCTATTTCTTAGTTTAACCTTATGGCTTATTGTCTAGGAACAAGTGTTGTCAGCTTACAATGTCTATGAATGCAATCATATAACTTTTTTTTTTATCCTGAAATTGAAATGTCTATGAACAATGTCTGAACACATTACAATAACTTGTTACGTTGTATTCTACTCTCACAGTGTCTGTGAATACATTGTATAACTTACGTTGTGCTTTAATCCTTCAACTCTATGAACACATCATGGATCTAGTAAGTTAAGTATATCTTAGTTTAACCAGACCACTGAGCTGATTAACAGCTCTCCTAGGGCTGACCCGAAGGATTAGATATTTTTACGTGGCTAGGAACCATTTGGTTACCTAGCATTGGGACCTACAGCCTATTGTGGGATCCGAACCACATTATATCTAGAAATGAATTCCTAATCATCAGAAACAAATTCCCCTGATTGCACGTTTGGCAGAGCGAGGAATAGAAATCGGAACTAGCGAATCTGTGTGCTTACAGATTTAATCTACTTTTCTGAGTGCTTTGATATTTAATCTACTTTTCTGTGGGCTTAGATATTTAATCTACTTTTCTGTGTGCTTACAGATTTAATCAATTTTTCTGTGTGCGTACAGATTTAATCAATTTTTCTGTGTGCTTACAGATTTAATCAATTTTTCTGTGTGCTTACAGATTTAATCAATTTTTCTGTGTGCTTACAGATTTAATCTTCTCTGTGTGCCTATAGATTTAATCTTCTTTTCTGTGTGCTTACATATTTAATCTACTTTTATGTGTGCTTACAGAATTAATCTACTTTTTCTGTGTGCTTACAGATTTAATCTTCTGTTCTGTGTTTACAGATTTAATCTTCTTGTCTGTGTACTTACATATTTAATCTACTTTTCTGTGTACTTACAGATTTAATCTACTTTTCTGTGTGCTTACAGATTTAATCTACTTTTCTGTGTGCTTACAGATTTAATATACTTTTTCTGTGTGCTTACAGACTTGATATACTTTTCTGTTTGCATGCACACCTAATATACTTTTCTGCGTTCATACAAACTAACATTTTCCGTTGGCATCACGAAGAGTCTTTAAGAAGATTCTTAAAATTTAGGGAGAAAACAAGAGACCTTCATCCGTTAAGCTTAAGCGCCGAACGTTGCATTTTTCTTTGCCACTTTTAGCTCAAAGTTTTCCGAATTATTCTTACCACTTCTCACCAAAAGGCTGCTCGTATAGACTGTATTTCTCCAAATTTTTTTTTTCCGTTTGTTTTTTTGAAGCAAGTTTGGTAGACTTTTGGCGGAATGAGTTTT
>NC_087216.1:19743568-19758568 GCF_015104395.2 Macrobrachium nipponense | reverse complement strand
TTTTTTTTTTTTTTTTATATATAGATGAGATTACAGCGTCCTGTGATGAAAAAATATTCTCTAAAAGTATGTGAACTGCGAGATTAGGGGAATTTTGTTGATTGTACGAAGTGCTGAGAATTTTTACGGTTCGCGAGTGATGTTCGCGAGAAAAATGCAATTATATTCAATCATGGTTAATGCTGAAAAGTGCCGTTTTATTTTGCTGGAGTTCAGAATACGGGCAGCTAGCCGTTTAAGTTTCACACACACACACATCGAGAGAGAGAGAGAGAGAGTGATTGCTTCCATAAATGTATACAGTATTACGAGTATAATATATTCCAAACTACTTTATACCACTGCATCATACATGCCTTTATTTCCCCTATACTCCCATGATTCTTTTAAAATTGCCTTTTTTAAAATTAAACATATGCTGGGGCACCTGAAGTGGCGTGTATTTTGTAACAAAGTATTAAAAGCTGAAAATTAGGATTTCCCTAAATAAACACTAAGATTAAATGGTATCTTATAGTCATACAAATAAAGAGATTGGTTGAGTTCTAGCAATATTTGACAACTATGCTATCTGTATTCATACGCAAAATCTGTATAACTTTTACTGTACAACAAAAAATGTCCTGTGGTTTAAGGGTTATCATTGTATTAAAACACTGCCTAGGTGTATCATCTGAACGTTTTTGGTTTAAGTAAAGTATATAAAAGATTATCATGTCATAGTGTAAGGATGATGAATTTATGGCTTTTAAAAGGCAGTACGTTCATATACCCAGATTAGTCTCTCTCTCTCTCTCTCTCTCTCTCTCTCTCTCTCTCTCTCTCTCTCTCTCTCTCTCTCTCTGGGCAGTTTTGTCCATGTTAATTTTCATGCCATCATCGCATGACTATCAAAATTTTGGGGATAACTTTAGCGGTAGACTGAGATAATATTCCCATATTTTACGCAAAGAAAAACATGTTGGTTGATTGTAAATTTTAACGAACAGTGTGGCACAAGGGTATATATCTCAAAGTAGCCATTGGCGATTTTAGTTTTTTTAAAATGATTATTTTTATTTTATGTTTCCAATTGTTGAACATGATCCAGTTCGTATCGTTTGATGTAGACGGGTTGGTAAATTAATATATTAGTTGTTTAAATTAATTTATTTTTATATATATATATATATATATATATATATATATATATATTATATTATATATATATATAATATATATATATATATATAGATGAATTACAGTAATCTTGTTTTAGGTTTAAATTTGTCTTTACTATACTATAATGAATTTACCTCATCAAAATAAGTTTTAAAAAATTTGATATTTATAAGACACAATTCATGTTAGTAAGAGAAAAAAAGCTTCTAAACATTAATCTTTAGTGATGATGTTTTCTTTACTGAGAAAACTGATATTTTCATAAATTTTTAATTTATAATAATATATATATATAAATTATATATATATATATATATATATATATAATATATATACATACATACATACATACATACATCCTATGAACATTGCTATTATAATCATTCTTACATACTTTATATACTGTATATACTGTGTATATATATGATATAATATATATGATATATATATATATATATATATATATATATATATATATATAAATTATATGATGCAGGGTTTGTAAGGAATGATTATATTTTTTATTATATTTTTCCCTTACACTTGAGCATAATTTTAAAATTTTAAAATGAAGCCTTTCTACTAACGTCGAGATTAGCAAAAATTTACTACTACCTGCTGGAACATTCCCCCAGACATTACTTAGTTCACATGAAGATACCTGAAGGTGCTCGCGGGCTTGTAATAACCGAAACTTTCGCCATAACTTTCGTATACTGTGAATCTCTCTCTTCTTGCCTTTCCGAAAAGAGAAACTTTCCCATATTTATGAGCTAATGTACCCAGGTTTTCTTCCTTCAGAAAGGTCCACTTGCCGGGGGAATATTTTTTTTTTTATAGAGAGAGTTCTTTTTTTTCTTTTATTTTCTTCTCCGGTTGAATACATTCAACCCCGGAATGCCACAGGGAGCGAAAAAATAAAAATTAGCAAGTTGTTATTTGAATCTTTTCTGCTGCAACTGCTGTGCATTCTTTTCTCCTCTGGCTTGAGTGAGCGTTTTTGAAATTCAGGACGAAATTTATACGGATCTTCTCGTAGTATATTTAGGCATTTATCTCGTCCCCGGTTAAATATTATAGCATATATTAGTGGCTGCAACATTCTCACATCGCCTGTGAAAGTTTACGTAACTTTATGTTTACTTTTGTTCACGTGACCAACGGGGAAATATCACTTTGAATAATTTTATTTAATCCCATAGTTGAAGTGAATGTAACTAATGAACATTCGTAAGTTGCCGTGACAGAAAACGGAATCTTTTGCTTACCTTTGAAGGGAAACTATACTATAATAGTATGGGTTGGGTTGGTTTACCATTTAATAATAATACCCGAGGAAACGGAAATTTAACTTCATTATTTTTTTTGTTCTTTGAATTTACATTACGACCTCAAAAAAAATTATTAGAATTGATACCAGTTTTATTCTGCGGTATTTTTTATATGCCATACTCTTAAGCATTGAAATAGTCATTTTTATTTGCCTCATCCGTTTTGATCTACGATAATTGAATTATTAGAAAAAAAATGAAAAATTACCTTTTATGTGTCACCATACTCGTAAGCAGTAATTTCTGTATTTCGATGTATGTTAATTATAAATACTTAAGGAGAATTGAAAATATCCTTTCACTTCCTCCAAGTATTTATCTGCCTTCCGGTACTGGAGCATTGAACATAGGCTCGCCTCGTCGTCATCTCCGACGAGACGAGTGGAGATGCCCCGAGGACCTGCTTGCAAATGAACGCCTCCGCGAAGTATGATGATGAATAGAAAAGAAAAGAAGATCTTGAAGGGGAAAAAAGATCCTGAAGGGGGCGTGGGGCTGGGGAGGAGAGAGAGAGAGTCTCATGGCCGTGGCTCATTTCTGTTGCGTCTCTTTAACGCCGGTTGATCTTCCACGTTTATTCTCTCTCTCTCTCTCTCTCTCTCTCTCTCTCTCTCTTCAGGGTATCTTCCTCTTTTCATTCACTTTTCGTTTTTTTTTTTTTTTTTTTTTCTTTTTTTTTTTTTTTTTTTTTTTTTTTTTTTGAACCAGTAAATTTGATGCAAAGGAAGACAAGTCTTGCTAAGATCAGTATGAAAACAGTTTTTCGGTTAGTCTGTGTTTGCCTCGTCGTCAGTGTGTCTGTCGAACTGCTGACCTTGTACACAATTTGAAGGATTGCAGTTACTTACCTTAAGGTGCACCAGTGGAGTTACATGAACAGTAAGAGAGATCGTCGGTCTGTCTGTCTGACTGTCCGCCTGTCAAACCATGATAATATCTGTCACACTTAACCTTGTCATTACAATTACGTATTCATGACTTCAGAGAGTACACCCATTATATAGAGACATTAAATTAGTAATTAATCAATATATTTTTCTGTGGTCAACTTTTTTCGGCATAGATTCTCATCTTTCCAAGGTTTATTTTAGATATATGTGAAACTGCTGACCTGTGGTTAGGATATTTGTAGGCATTACGTGACTTGAATTTTGCTTATCAGGAGAATTTGTAAGACGGCTCTAGTTTAAACCTAAAAGATTTGTACATTTTGATTCTTTGCTTTTATGCTTTGTTGCTCCTAAGATTGAAGAAGTTTAACATCTGACTTTATATTCGTAATATATACAAGCCTTGATTTTTGTGCTTTGTTGCCCAGAAGACTGAAGACATTTGACATCTGCTTGTTTATTCCTAAAGCTCAAATTTCTCTCCGATTTTAGCTCTGGTTTTCTTCGTTACGTTTGAAATTCCCATTGTGCTTTTCACGTTTCATTCCAGAGATGCTACAAATGCCATGTTACTCGGTAACTTCTCCAGCGGCTTGATTTTATCTTTTAACACCCTCCCCCCCCCTCCCCACCCTCCCCCCCCCCCCCCCCCCCCCCCCACCCTCCCCCCTCCCCCTTGGATTTTAAGTATTCAGAGCACGACACCGTCTTGTTTGTTGGAAATTTCATTCATGGTGTTTCGTATTGAATTTCTTATTCTGTGTTGAATCTCTTGACTGGATTTTGTTGGTAGTGTTTCTCTGTTCTTGGTATTTAACATAAGTTTTATTGACGTAATACCTAGAGTTTTTCGTAGGCATTTTGTCCACTGAGGTAAACAGGAAATGTATCGAAATTGATCATGTTTTTTTTCCATTTTTTATTCTTAATTTTAACTCTCTTTATTATTTTTACTTTTACTTTCCTCTCCTGGTTTTTCTTATACCTATTGTTGTCAGAGATTAAGCTATAACGATAAATTATTCTCGCTTGAATTATTCATGAAAACAAATGGGTATTTGTACAACAACCTGTTTATAATGCAGTTCAATGTCTATGTGGGATTAATCCGTGAGGTTTGACTTTGTACTGGGGCATTTTGTCATGTTGTGTGTGTGTGTGTGTGTATGTATATGTATATGTATATACGTTTACCAGTGAAGCTTTTACCGTTTCCTTTTTTCGGTTTAATTACGAATACACAGGTTGAATGGCCAATGAATTAACGTAATGCTTTTACATATGTGCTTGTATATTTGTTTTTATACTTATTATTATTTCATAACGGCTTGTTATTGTTTGGAAATCTAGGACTTCGCACTGGGAAAAGGGGAATTTGCCTCATAGCCCGAAGGTGCTAAATTTGGGCAGAGATAACAGATAGCCTGGCCTTGCGTCGGCAACGCAAATGCAAACACGATAGTCGTAAATTCTTCAGAGTTGTTGTCGTAAAGCAAGGTCGTGAATAATGAGGGGGATCCTTCATTATCATTTTCTCTTGAAAGAATCGTTACTTCTTAATTATGGGTCATCGCATAGCCATGCAAATGTAAAAGTACGGAAGCTGTTGGATTTCCATCCCTGAAGAAACTATAATATTTTTGTTTCATAGGTTTTTACATCTGAAGGATCTAAAAACGTTTTAGTTTCTAGATATTTACACTTGAATTAAAGTAAGATCATTTCGATCTCTAGATTTCTACCTCCGAAGGATCTGAATGATTGTTTTTCTAGATTTTTTCCTCTGAAAAATTTAAACTCTTCTAGTTTTCTAGATTTTTACCTCTGAAGAATCTAGAATTATTTCACTTTCTAGATGTTTACCTCTGAAGAATGTAGGATTTTTTAGTTGTCTAGATTTTTATCTCTAAAGAATCTAGAGTTTTTTGTTTTCTAGATTTTTACCTCTGAAAGATCTAGAATTATTTCACTTCCTAGCTTTTACGTCTGAAGAATCTAAATATTTAGTTGTCTAGATTTTTACCTGTGAAGAATCTAGAATTATTTCACTTTCTAGATTTTTACCTCTGAAGGATCTAGAATTATTTAACTTTCTAGATATTTACCTCTAAAGAAATTTTGGATTATTTAGTTTTCTAGATTTTTACATTTGAAGAATCTAGAATTATTTAGTTTTCTAGATTTTTACCCCTGATGAATCTAGAATTATTTCACTTTCTAGATGTTTTCCTCTGAAGGATCTAGAATTATTTAACTTTCTAGATATTTACCTCTAAAGAATCTAGGATTATTTCGTTTTCTAGATTTTTACATCAGAATAATCTAGAATTATTTAGTTTTCTAGATTTTACCCCTGATGAATCTAGAATTATTTCCCTTCTGGATATTTACCTCTGAAGAATCTAGGATTTTTACTCTGAAGAATCTAAAAACATTTTGTTTTCTAGATGTTTTCTAGATTTTCACCTCAGAAGGATCTCTGATTATTTTTCGAATAAATATTCAACGTCTGACATTATGAATCTCCTCAAATCCAGAAATTATACAAACATTTATTTTCAGTCAAATGTCAAATAAGGTTGGTCTTTATCGACCTCAGTAAAAAAAAATGCAACATTTCGAAATATGTTCTTGTCAGTTACCGCCAGTGATGAAGTTTTAATGCAGTAGTTTTACGGCGTTTTCATGCTGTAATGATTACGGGGTAATTGATGGCCTCAATAACTCCTTATTTAACATTTAAGAGGCGGCTGATTAATGGACGCCCTTCTCATGTGCAGATAAGATAACATGATTGATCTTCGTTCTCGGGTGAAAGGAAGGATTTGTTCTGCTTTCTCTCTCTCTCTCTCTCTCTCTCTCTCTCTCTCTCTCTCTCTCTCTCTCTCTCTCAGCTCAGCTCACATGATCTGCTTCTTACTTTTGAGTTTCTCTCTCTCTCTCTCTCTCTCTCTCTCTCTCTCTCTCTCTCTCTCTCTCACACACACACAGCTCAGCACACTTGATCTGCTTCTCTCTCTCTCTCTCTCTCTCTCTCTCTCTCTCTCTCTCTGATCCTGTGCTGTCAATGTGTGAAGGGCGTGTTTTCAAAGGCTTGAAAATTAAAGTGTTCAATGAAGATTGTATGTAAAAAAAATATGTGACGTAAACACGGCTTGTCTTTTGTTCCACCGTGTATTAGTTTTCACCATTTTTCCGTTACGCAGAGTTTTTCTTAGAAAAGAATTTCTTTGATACGTGAATTATTGATAAATTATTATGTACATTTTCTCTGCATCTTGCATTTAAATTGCCGAAACCGTAATGGGTAGTTTCTAATTATTTATGCATATACCTTCAATAAAATATAAAAGCTAAATAAATTTTTGCCACCCATAACGTTGCATTATGTCTGAATGATACTTTAAATTTCACGGTATTTTTACTTTTTCAGTTTTAATATTCTGAGTATTCAGAAAGAAGTTATTTACAGTTTCGAGTGCCTCTGTCCGTATGACGCCATTCAACGCATTCAATAGATTTCCCTCTACTTCGTCGCTAAAGACATTTGATTGGATGAAAGTACTTCAGCAAAATGAGATTTCACAGTTGCAATTCCCGTCGCTTTTAAAGTTTATTTTTTATTGTATTTCCCCAACAGTCCAACGTGACCTGTCAGGTCCCAGGCACTGGTTTAAATCGTATAATCCGATCCAATACAGTCCACTTCAGTTCAATCCTCTTACCAAGTAGTAAATTGTATCGTCAGTCCCAGATAGATTTTTTTTTTTAGACGCCGATGTTATCGAGTTCCGTAATGTGTTGGACGTTGCCAACTTTTAGTATACTGGTATTGTAGTCGTTTACATCCGTTATTCTGTATTTCGTTCGAGAAGCATTTACTTTTATGTGTTTGTTATTGAAACATATGCAAACGGGAAGTCAAATTTTGCATTAGAATTGTCAGGTAAGGGAAAATTAATTTTTGCTGGACCATTGTCATGTACCTGCAAGATACTTTTTGTAATAAATTCTCAGGTATATGCAAATTACACTTTCCATAACATTTGTCATGTATCTGCAAAATACATTTTGTATTAAAGTCTCATGTATCTGCAAATTACTTTTTCCATGGCAGTTGTCATGTATCTGCAAAACACTTTTTGTATTAAAGTTTCAGGTATCTGCAAATGACATTTTCCATGACAATTGTTATGTATCTGCAAAATAATTTTTGTATTAAAGTTTCGTTTATCTGCAAATTACTTTTTCCATGACAATTGCCATGTATCTGCAAAATAGCATTTGTATTAAAGTTTCCGATTTCTGCAAATTACTCTCCATGAAAATTGTCATGTATCTGCAAAATACTTTTTGTATTAAAAGTGTCAGGCATCTGCACTGAAACTTTTTTTTTCAACATATTCTACTTTTTATTGGCGTTAAATTCATTTATGGATCAACTTACTCATTTAGTGATTTGAACTATTTTTGAAGAACAAATTATCTGAAGATCTTCATTCCGTCTTCGGAGTAGTCAGAGGAGTGTGTGTGAGAGGGGGGGGGGGGGGGGGGGGGGGCGGTTGCGCATGTGTGTGCTCTTCTTGTTAAAACGAAGTCAATATTTCCTTTCCTAATTCTTTGTATCAAGTTAGCTCCACTTCTCAGAAAACTTTAGCTCTCCATTTTTGTGTAAAAGTTCAATATATATCTCGTGTAGAGTGTCTTAACCTTTGACTGCCCCTTTCGTCGAGATTCCTTTTGGTGATTTATATGAAAATCGACATTTCAAAGGATGACTTGATGGAGCCATCTTTTTATACGTTGATGCACCGTTCATTCGACATTAATTTAATACTTCGTTTATTAATATTTTTAGATGATCATTTGCGTCAAAATTCACTATTTTTATGGAATGTTTTAAACGCGTTACTTACTACGCGGTTTCTTGGGCGTATTTGGCCAGGTTCTTTCCAAAGCAACAGCATTTCAGTGCTTACGATTTGCCCTGCACCGAATGATGTTCACTTAGATGTTAGGCTGTTTCTTAAACACACACACACACACATACTAACCACTATTTGTTTTATTTCTATTCTGAAGCACCACCTATTAGGGGAGCAGCTTAATGATCATATATATATATATATATATATATTATATATATATATATATTATATATATATATATATATATACTATATGTGAGTCTTTTTGCCGTGAGTTTGCCACTTAATCGATCACATAAAAACTTGTACCATTGGAAAATTTACCAAATATTGCAGAATTGATCTCTGTTCGCGGATATTTGGTTCCGGCAAATTTTCCTTTTCAGTGGAGGGGGAATCGAACTTGTAGTATTCACCGAACATGCGAGTGGTTTTTGAATATGAAGCTGGTAACTTTGTAACATATGTTTGAAGAGAGAGAGAGAGAGAGAGAGAGAGAGAGAGAGAGAGAGAGAGAGAGAGAGAGAGGTCCATTTTTTGTACTAGTGTAACAATCGGGAGCCAGAAGGGTAAGTTTTCTATCGGTACATGTATATTTCGTTTGTACACTCTCTCTCTCTCTCTCTCCATAGTTGGGACATTGAGGAGCAAGAAAGGTAACGTTTATATTAAAACGAATGTATTCTTAGTACGTCTCTCTCTCTCTCTCCTCTCTCTCTCTCTCTCTCTCTCTCATAGAAAAGCTGGAGTGACTGCTTTCGCCCTAATTTTAACACCAGACTCACTGCCGTCACTTCAGTTGGTTTATCGAGAAATCCATCAGGAAATCGGATTCCTAATTCTTCCCCTGAAATCTGGATTCCTTTCGTCCCCTGCCTTCCCCCTTCCAGGACACCCTCACTCCCCACCTATGACCCCGGTCACCCTCCTTTCCCTCCCCCCTTTCCCCCTTCTCCTTGTTCTTGGCAAAGAGTGCTTGGATCACCAGTGATGATTTTTGTGTTCTTGATTTTCTTTATTCATATGTTCGTGAGGAGCAGATTTATATTTTTCAGTTAATATGTTCCCTAGTCTTTATTCTCGATTAATTCTTCGGTATATTAAGTGATACAGTCATTGCAGAAAAAGTAACTTTTCTAGATGTGAATATTCTTAAGTCTTCTACCTGAATTCGTCAGTATTTGAAGTGAATTGGCCAATACAGGTAAAACGTTGCTTAATACGTTAATAAAAGGTATCTCCACATGACAACGCAAGTCTTGCCCAAGAAGTTTCGTCGTCAGGTAAGAGCCTCAGTCTAGAAGTTGAAAGAGGTTCCTTCTTTGAAGACAAGGGAGCCATCGCAATTGGGGAAAATGGCCTTTTTGTTAGAGGGAAATATGTCCATAATTGAATAGATAGTCATTGGAAGCACTCTCCTCAGACCACGCCTTCATTTTTAAGAGGAATTACTCAGGAGGAATAGGTGATCTCGAGGAATTACTGAGGAGGAATGATGTGACTTATTTTTTCAAATTATATTCCTAGATGGGGAAAATCCACTGCCTCCCTCTGAGCTTTCTCAAAAGAGGACGACCGGAGAGGTTGGTGCCACTAAATTAAGGTGATAATAATCACCTCTATCTCTAAAAGCAGATGGCAATCTCTGATCTATAACAGCACGCCTGACTGAACCGCCGCCGCCGCGCTGAGCGAACAGCAGGTTCGCTGAATAATCGGGCCATAAAGAGATCCGAGAGACCCACTAGCTCATTCCGACTCTTAATCGAACCTCGTTCAGTAGTAGTATTCCAGCTTCCTGCTCTTCTCCCGCATCCTTTCTCCTCCGGGCGGAGTTGGAACCCCCTGTCTTTTGTTTGCTGAGAGATGAAGTCGCTATTCTCCTATAGAGGAAAAGAAATCCCTTCAACTTTACGTGTAGAAAGAAAGATTCTTTTATTTGTCTGTCTGGTAAGGGAATCTCTTTCCTTATTTTTGTCTAGAAAATGGACCACGTTCCTTTGCCTGCCGATGGAAGTTATACCCCTTCTTTCACCTGTTGAGAAAAGTAACTCATTTCCTTAGCCTAAAAAAAGGGGGAGCTTCCCACTTCACCTGTTTTCAGTTGAGAGAGGGAACTCCCTTCTTCACCTGTTGAGAGAAATAACCCATTACCTCCCCTTGAAAAAAAAGGGCCTTTTCTCCACCTTTTGGGAGGTGTGAGAGAGGTGTGATAAGGTTACCCTTCCCTCTCATTGGAGGAAGCGTTATCCTTCCCCTCGCCCATCCCCCTGATGGTGGAAGCAATACCCATCCCTCGACTGTCCATAGAAGCAGAGCCATCTCTTTTGGCAGTTGATACAGACAGTACTGCGCCACGGCCAGTCAAAATAAGGAACCCCAGTCCTTTTGCCAGTCGAGATAAGGAATGCTTGTCCTTCGCCTGTTGAGAGAGGGCACCCCCTTCTTTCAGATGCCAAGCGGAAGGACCCCCTTTTTTCTTCGCCTGACGATATAAGGATTACTATTTCTCTCTTGTGGCAGAAGGGCGCTCCTTTCTTCTCTTGTCCAGTGAAGGAAACGCCTTCTTTCCTCTCTTGTCCATAGAGATAAAGAGCACTTTTCCTTCCCCAGGTGCTTAAACAGGAAACCCCCTCCTAGTCCTGTAGAAGAAAGTGCCCCTACCTTTACTCTTTAGGAAAAAAAGGAAGCACCTTGTCCCTGCAGGAAGTTGAAACACCCCTTCCTCCTTCAGTAGGAAGAAGGAAACCACTTCCTTCGCCAGTGGAAAGAAGCGGCGCCTCCTTCCGCCAGTAGATATCAGGATATCCCCATTTTACTCTTTTGAAAAGAAAACATTATCTTTGCGTGTACAAAGAGGGACCCCAAATATTGTTCCTTAACCAGATTCCTTTCCTCATCCTCGGCCTGAATGACCGATCAGAGACGTTGCATGCCAAGCTCTCTCTCTCTCTCTCTCTCTCTCTCTCTCTCTCTCTCTCTCTCTCTCTCTCTCTCTCTCGTCGCAGTTTTCATCTCATTAGAGACTTGGATTAACCTTTTGTGCATCGTCATCGTTCCAGTCTGATCATGTGACGGAAAGTCTCAGAAAGGGATGCAGACAGATTTCTTTAATGAGGTCAAAGGTCAAAGGATTAGGAATTTGTTTATGTTTTCTTAATAATTTTTTTGTTAACTGGATTATTTAAGGAAGTTCAACATTTACGAATGAAAGGAAGCATTACTTCTAACTTATCGCTTTCAGTGGAATAAAAAATTAAAGAAATATTTTTTTGCTTGCTTACCATCCTTTAGCATATTTTGGAGAGAGAGAGAGAGAGAGAGAGGAAGAGAGAGATTTTGAGAGGAGAGAGAGAGAGGATATATATATATTATATATATATATATATATATATATATATATATATATATATATTCAACAGAACATATCTGTAACTCTTCATCATAATCACGTTTTATTTCGAACAGTCCCCATCCGCGTTACACATCTTCCTACTTATAATCATCCCTAGATTTTTCACGAGCTCACCGAATGACCCTCTTGGCCGCTGTGCCCGGCTCGGTTCCCAAATGTCATAAATCCATCCATCTATACAAGCCCTCTCTTTCTCTGACCGCTGTAACTGGTCGTGCTGACAACACGGAGTCATCGCTGGAAAGTGTGTCAGTCGATAGTGCTTCTACCTCTGTCATTTTCCCAATAATTGAGAGTACGTTTTTTTTTTAAAAAGATACATATGTAAGGGTTCGGAGAAGAAATAATCAAGTGGAAATTCTATCAGGTAACTGAAAATATCTTTGTTCCAAGATCGAAAGAAGCCTTGTGGTTCTCAAAGCAAATTTATGGTATGAAACTGTTGAGGAGAGAACAAGAAAAAGTTTATCTCGACTGATGATGTTCTTTATGGCACGTTCATCCTCTTATGTATTTGGAATACTCCTATGGGTGGGTGGGGTGAGGTTTTGGTAGTGCCATCAGGACGCATCATGCCGGGCACTGTAGGCATTACTTAATCCTTTGCAGCGTCTCTTCGGCCCCTAGCTCCAACTCCTTTCAATCCTTTTAATGTAACCTCCGTTCATATTCTCTTTCTTCCATCTTACTTAACACTCTCCTAACAACGATTGATTGATAGCGCAACTGCTTTGAGGTTTTCCTCCTGGCATGCCTTTCAAATCTTTATACTGTCAATTTCCGTTTCAACACTGAATGACCTCATAGGTCCCGCCGCTTGGCCTTTGGCCTAAATTCTATAAATCTAATTTTTTGGGAAGTATTCGCACATCATAATAACAGTTTTTTGGGTCGATTTTTGGTGGTGTGCTGGTCTGGCTGTGGTTGTTCGCGTCTGTTGTACCGCCGATCCAAAGCAGTACATATTTTTTTTATTAGCTTGTTTATTGTAATATTATTTATTGGCATTTTTGGAATGCGACCTAATTCCTGGTAGGCGTCCTGTTGAGAATAGAGGGATAAAGCTCTGCTGAAGAAGGTTTTAGTGGGAGTTCTATCGTATTTGAAGGTACTTAATATCAGGGCTGAGACAGAGGCAAGGGTTGGTCTTGCTTTTGTTTTTAAACGGATGTCCTTAAGTCATCGTCTCCGTTCGTGAAGAGTTGTGGGCTAAAAACACAGAAAAAAATTGATTTCAAATATATTATTATTTCTTCAACCGCATCGCACTTTACTTCCGGCCACCCTCTGCCACCCCTATTTATTATTCACGAATCACCTCGTAGCGGGGCAGCGGATTACTTACGACTGTGTTATTCTTCCAGCGGCGCTTCTAATTCCAGCGGAGACCGTCAAGGGCACACTTCATATTTTCCTCATCCATAAACCGATACCGGCTATCGGAGATCCATAGTCCAGATTGGCCTCCTCTCTTATCACGGCCAAAGATAGCTTGTTTTGCTTGTTGGGGATGGATGTAGCCGGTCCCTCCCTCTTTTTGTTGTTGTTCCTTTCATTAGTATAATATGTTATTCAACAGGTGATGCGTTTCTTTGTTACCGGATTAGAAGGGGGGGAGGGTGAGGGGGGGCGCTGCCATCGATCGGTTCCCGTCTGATATATCGGCCGGGTTTCAATTCATTTGAGGCCGTGTTAGGTGAATATTAATTCATCGGCATGAATTGGAATGGTATGTGGGGGTGGGGGGGGCAATAAGGTACGTGAGAGACTGATAACCGAGTCACTGGGATCGGCATCAGAGTAAGGAATTTGGCTATATATTTTTTCTATCTCAAGGTAATCGACAGCCTTACGAAGTCAACATTCACCATAAATAGACTTGGAAGCATGCGAGATATATTCGCCGATGAAAATATCACGAACCCTTGCATACCGGTACGTTTCTTTAGAGCATATAAGATGATGATAGGTCTCCCCAGAAATCTATACATTATTCACACCAAAAGAGTTATTGTGAGAAGTCCATAACTCTCAATTCATACCCAGATACACTGAGAGTGAGAGTGTCAAGGACTCAAGAGACCCGAGTCATTGTATTGATAGGTGTTACACTTTGCCATCGTGCATAATCCGTGGACTGATAGGAAAATGGATCCAGGGGTTTTAAAGCTAAAATCTATTTTGGTCCGCAGTTTTAACGACAGCGGATGGCTTTCTCCGAAGTGCGGAACTGTAAACGTCTGTGTGTGTGTTTTTTTTTTTTTTTTTTTTTTTTAATAGACAAATATTTCATTCCTGTACGAGTTGTTGAGAAATAAAACACCGGGCACTAAATCAGTGTGGGTGTTCCTTTCTGCAAGTATTTTCCTCCTCCTCCTCCTCCTCCTCCTCCTCCTCCTCCTCCTCCTCCTCCTCCTCCCATAATTTTTGTTTACTTCTGAGCGAGCCCAGTTTTCCCTCGACAGAATTTTCTCTTATATTTCCTTCTCAGTTTGTCATTCTCGTTTGAGTCTGCTGTGTCGCTGTAAATATCGGTGAGATGGGAAGTCTTTTGTCACAGAGTTATAGATCATGTTGTTCTGTCAACCAGTGTTTATGGTCTGCAGTAAAATGTGAAGTACGGAGCTATATTGTATATATCCTCTTTGTCCTGTTTTCTCTCGTGCTTCTGTTGCTATTTTTCTTACATTATTGTCCTCTTTTATTAGTAGAATAAGTCTGAAAATGTGCAGGGTTATTTCCTTTTATTTATTAAGTGTTCTCATTTGCCTTGTTAATATATTATTACCCTTGACATTTATATATATATATATATATATATATATATATATATATATACATACATTCATATGTATAAATATGTATAAATATTATATATACATATATACAGAGAGAGAGAGAGGATATATATATATATATATATATATATATATATATATATATATATATATATATATAGAGAGAGAGGAGAGAGAGAAGGAGAGAGAGAGAGAGAGAGAGAGAGAGAGAAATTATGTACATATATACGTATGAACTCTACAACTAGATATCACGATGATCCATAATGTAATTTTTTTTTTATTGAAAAATCTCCAGAAAATCCGTTTATTAAATCTAAAACCTACGAAGTAAATTAGGCGAATTAGACTTAAGGAAGAATTCCATCCAACTTTCTGATAATTACCTTCTTAATTAACCTGTCAAAAGGCTCCCGGAGCAATGATTGACTTTACGTGATTTTCGGGCAACCCGGCGCTGCCCGTCATGACTCCGGTT
>NC_087216.1:19733568-19738568 GCF_015104395.2 Macrobrachium nipponense | reverse complement strand
CTCCTCCTCCTCCTCCTCCTCCTCCTCCTCCTCCTCCTCCTCCACAGGCATCTGTGACAGTCCAAGTAGGGCAGAGGCTTGGGAGATGAATTCGACATTACCATGCCTTTGATATGCAAATGGACAGAGACTGCTCAGGCCTTCAGTGTACACCTAGCACTGCACGATGAGATTTTACTCCCCATCCAGTGGGTGACCTCTATTAAGTTGATTTGTGTGCGTTTCTTCTGTCGGAAAATTATGCATGCATACACATAGTCAACTTGTTGTTGTATACACTCATACATACATACATCTATAAATAAACATGGCTGTAATGTAATATAGTACACTAAATGAGTTTGTATATGTCAGTTGATAGCCAAAAAATACATAAATAACTACATATGTGGCTGTACAATGGTAAGCGCAAAAAGATTTTGTATTCAGTTTTATCCACAGATAGGCAAATATGATGTCAGATTGCAATACGGAAGCTTTGTCCTCAGAAAGAAAATGTATTAAAAAGATTTATTCTATAGTTCAAAGATGTTTTAATTTGTATGAATTTCCATATATTTTTTTTCTCTTAGTAGGTTTTTCGTTTTATAGTCTATAGTTCCCTCCAACACAAAACTAATCGTCATGTAATGAATAAACGGACAGGTAACTTATCAAAGGAACGCTGTTGTTAATATTTGTAGATGAATAGTTATGCTTCATGGGATTAAAAACTATTAAGGAGTCCTATCTGATGGTTTGTGAGTTCCCCCCCGAAGCCGCATGAACGAAATATCCTGCAGTCCAGAATATTGTCACCACTCTCTACCTTCTCTGAAGTGAAGTTGTGTCTTTTCGAAAGATGTCGGTCCTGAGAGAAGTTTTAATGAAGCTGAATTTTATCTCTCTCTCTCTCTCTCTCTCTCTCTCTCTCTCTCTCTCTCTCTCTCTCTCTCTTATAGAAGGGAGCTTTTGAGAACTCCCTTTATGCAAAGGGAACATCGAGCGTTTGTAGTATTTTGCATTATTGAACGCTCCGTTGTTTAATATTCAGACAGGGATTAAATGGAGGTGCTTTGAAGGCCAGTTTTAAATTCTGAATTCTGGCTTACAGTTTTTACTCAGTTTTATCTCCATTCGTTAGAAAAATAGTAGATCACGGTAAGATATCTTGCTTGCTTTTTATCCAAAGTATATTATTCTTCTCTGAACTTGTTTTACAGCCAAGTCCATGATATTTCAGATGAGAGTCGGCCTTTTATGAAAGCAAGACATGCTTGCTTCGTAATTAAATTATTTATGGTGTTTGGCAGAAGAGGCGCTATGAATAAACTAATTATATATATATAAATAGTATATATATATATATATGATATAATATATATAATATATATGCATATATGTGTGTGTGTGTATATATGTATATGTATGTATGTATGTATGTCTGCAGTGTCTCCAATAATGATTTGGATCCAAAGATATAAAACGATTGATTGAACGAACCCTCACACCCATTATTTATTTTTGGGCCTCGTTCCCACATCCAGATGTACCTTGCTCATCATATTCAGTCCTTAATTACAAAAATCGGCAAAGGCACGTAAATGAATAGATGCTAATAGTAAGTAAATGTAAACATATAACAAGCTACCTTCATGAAAATGGTTCAAATATAAATAGTAGGAGAAATGTCATAAGTACAGTAATTTTATTTCACTTGATTTGCAAATATCGTTTATGATTCCGTACTTTTTTTTAAGTATAATGGTGGGAAGGTTTATCATGCTTTTTTAATCATAATGCAGGTAAGGATTATGATGTCTCCAGGGACTGCAGATAATGAATTAAGTGGCGTGAATTTCCAATAGTGGAAAAATAATGAGCATTGGACATTTGGTATTTAAATATAGATATTTCGGGCAATTCATGTTTTAAAGATAAATATCACATATTAAAGATTTATAGATAAGCTTCACGAATTATTCACGATATGAAAGATGAATATTGATTATGTAAAAATCTAGTTATCCGTGAGGATAATGTAATAATAGGGCATATTCATGTTTTTAAAAATAAACATCGCACATCTATGATATATACCAAGTAATCTCCAGGATTCAAACATAAACGCCACGGGTTATGGCTTATTAAAAATTATTGTGTGCTAAGATTTAAAGTTCTAAAGACTTAGAGGTAAACATCCCGGATTATTCACGGCTCAAAAATGAATGATTATATATATGATATTTCGAAAAACATCTTGGCAATGTTTCAGAATAATATTCCGGATTCGTTGTTCTTGATTTCAAAATAAGTGTTACTGGTAATACGTAATTTTAAAGTAACTATTACTGATTATTAATAACCTAAAAAAAAAATTTAAGTAGTGGATTTCGAATTAAGTGTTAATGATTATACGTGATTTTAAAGTAAATGTTATTGATTACACATGATTTAGAAGAAAACGTTAAGTTCAGGATTGCAAAATAGCTGTTGTTACTGATTATACGCGACTCTAAAGTAAATCTTTTTTTAATTCATGGAACTTTTTCCTGTTCGTATTCCGTCTGTTTTTCCATTTGCGTTTTTACTCTCTACTTGACGGTGAATGCAGGGAGTAATCCAAAAGGAGGGAATCCTTAGAAGAGTTGATTAAACATTCTCTTTTATGTTAATGCATGAGAGCTGTAGCGTTCCAGTTCTCGGGTAAAAGATTGCCTCGCCTTCCCCCCTCCCGTATGTGTGTGTGTCTGTGTGTGTGTATGCATGTGATGTGTTCATGTGCGTCTGTCCGAATGGATTGGCTCCGCCTCTAGGTGTGTTTATGTTAATATCTAATAAGGAGTTAAAGATGCAAATTCGTTGAATAATTAGACACCATTTTACTGTTAGTATCTCTCGCTCTCTCTCTCTCTCACACACACACACACACACACACACACACACACTGGTATGTATCATAAGTAGCGAGGGTCAACTAGTTGTAGTTGCCACAATTCTCTCTCTCTCTCTCTCTCTCTCTCTCTCTCTCTCTCTCTCAGAGCTTTGAGAGTGTAAGCATCGTAACCTATGTTTGTTTAAGCAGGTGTGATCATTGCTACTCCTCTCTCTCTCTCTCTCTTTCTCTCTCTCTCTCTCTCTCTCTCAGTAATTACTGGCATGCATCATTTAGTAGCGAGGACACTTTTGACACGACTTTTCCCCAGCGTCCCGTTTCACCAAGCATGAGGCATTAAAAAGTTAAAGGCAATGCAGAAAATGATCCGGTGAGAGTGGGCGTTCCCTCCCTCATGTTCCATCCATGACGTTCCCCTTGCTATATTTTCGCATCCATATAAACTGACAATAATGCGATTTGGGACATGGTTTGGATCCCTGATCGTATCAGCATTATATTGACCTGAGACTCGTGAAGCATTTCGAACTTTTTTTTTTTTTTTTTTTTATTTTTCCGTTTTTTTTTTTTTGAACCTTGCCGTTTATTTTATATATAGGAAATATACGTATATATATTAATATATAATATATTTATTTATGTATATATATATATATATATAGATTATATATATAATATATATATATATACACATACATATACACCTACATCGAGCTACAAATATCCTTTAATATTTAATTCGCTCTACCTCGGAATTAATTTATTTTCATATATGTTAACCGAAGGGGAATTTTTTAGTCGATAAGAAATTTTTCGGCTCACGGGCGCGAACCGTCAACAGATTTCTTATCGACTAAAAAAAATTCCCCTTCGGTCAACATATATGATAATATAATTCATTCCGAGGTAGAGCGAATTAGATATTAAAGGACATTTATAGCTCCGATGTATGTATATGAATCACGGTAATGTGATATGACTTTATATATATATATATAATATATATAATTATTTATATATATATATATATATATATATATATATATTATATATATATATCATATATACATATATATATATTTATTATTATTATTATTGTTGTTGTTGTTGCTGTTGTTGTTATTTTATTATTATTACTATTGTTCCACTGGCAAATACACCAGGCAAACCTTGCAATATCATCATCCGTCAAGTGCAAACGATATCCTGTGAATATAAAGAAGGGGTTACACAACCTTTTTTCAAGCCTCTACTCAGGATGACTTCATCGCATTAATCCTACTAACCCTGGAGCCAAGAAGCCCCTTTTGGTCGTTTATACATTATTCATAATTTCATATAACGCTCATTCACACACGAGAGAGAGAGAGAGAGAGACACGAGGGTGGGAAAGGGCTAAGGAACTCGTTGTGCACTAGTGGATTCCTCACCTGTCTTCTTGTGTGTATGTTTGTATTATATATATATATATATATATATATATATATATATATATATATATATATATATATACTATTTATGTATTTATTTATTTATATATTTATCAACCCAATTCACATGTAAGTAGCCCACTGGAGCCATAGACTTGAAATACAATCTACCAAAGAATATGGTGTTCATTTAAAAGAAGTTACTGCAGATCATAAGAAATACAGAGGAGATCAGCTATTAGAGAATGAATAAATAAAAAGATAAAAATTTAAGTAAATTATGAAATACAAAGGGAATTGCTCTAGGGTAGTGAGTGTGTGTGTGTGTACACTTGGTCGTTCACTGGCACACCACACGTGTGTACGAAGTTTTACACATAGGCACATTACCAGTTCTTCTCTGCCTTTCCTTATCATTCCCTATTGTAAATATCCGTCCATTATACCGTGAAACAATAGCGCGTATACTTTCTCCCGTGTATAACCTCTTGTCTCCTTGCGAGTTCTAGTAAACACTCGCCTTTATTGTGTTCACCAGAAACCACGCAGCCTTAACTCAAGGATATTTATTGTTGTAAACTCAAAGGACTTGTCTCCTTTCATCCGGAACCGTTAGAAGCGTCGACTTGATAAGACGTCATCTTTTTAGGCTATTATTTTAAGCTTCTGAAGACCGCGCTTTTAGGAAATGGGAA
>NC_087216.1:19716068-19728568 GCF_015104395.2 Macrobrachium nipponense | reverse complement strand
AATCTATTAGATTGAATATATCGCATTTCTTTCCCCAATTAGGAGACCTTTAATTGAGATTGCATATCGTTTCCTCAAGGCGTTGAACACCGGTGTGGGGGGGGGGGGGCGTTAGGGTGTGTCGCAGCCACTTGCCGCTTGAAAATGGCAACATAAATCAGAAGCCACAATTAGTGGAAGCATTAATTAAGCTAATCGGAAGAGAACAGACTTATCGCAGTGTCGTCTCATTAGTGTAACTCGTAATTAGTCCACTCTCTCTCTCTCTCTCTCTCTCTCTCTCTCTCTCTCTCTCCTCTCTCTCTCTCATGAACGTACCTCATAATTCTTTTATTTTAGATCGATATATGCCAATTTCCCCCCGTGACATTTAATGAAGCCTCTCTCTCTCTCTCTCTCTCTCTCTCTCCATCTCCTCTCTCTCTCGTCTCTCTCTCTCTCTTCTCTCTATGTGTGTGTGAAACTTAAACGGCTAGCTGGCCCGTGTTCTGAACTCCAGCAAAATAAAACGGCACTTTTCAGCATTAACCATGATTGAATATAAGTAATGAATAATTTTATACCATATGAGTTTTCATACTTTGAGTCGATATTTGCAAATATGCCTGTGACTTTTGACCAAACTCTCTCTCTCTCTCTCTCTCTCTCTCTCAAATGTATTATATTACTCCAGAATACATTGTATATAGTTATATAATTGGCCGAGTAATTAAAACCAAGATGCATGTGAAATGATTAGTCAAACTTATTTATTTTGGTCATAGGTTCCCGAAGCCATTAAAGTAAATATTGAAGGTCCTCGGAATCACTTTACATTTGTATTTTTATTTTATGGCACTAAGTCTGTTTCGTAGGATAAGAGGTCCTTGGCGTAGCTTTTTCAGTAGGAACGTCGTTAAGGAATTTGCTTAACGACCCTAATGGCTGTTGGCCGAAGATAAATGGGCGTTCCTGTCCTAAGGGTGATGAAGGGACAGTGGTATGTGTCATCTCTAACGGTAGTAGACTTTTATAAGTAATGATAAATCCTAGGAAACACAGTCGTGCTCTCTCCTAGGACGGGTTGGTTCAATCAAGGCTTTTTTAAGTGAAGATGCGAGGCCATGCCCGTTTTTACCCCTTTCGACCGGGCATCAGGTACCATGAGTCACAGATTAGGTTAACTGGTGTATACTGGAAGTGAGGTCATTTTAAATGACATATATATATATATATATATATATATATATATATATATATATATATACATGTATATATACATATATACATTTGTCTATAGATACATGCATATACGTATATGTGTAATTAATATATTTTGTATGTAATATATGAATATATA
The DNA here is from genome assembly GCF_015104395.2 of Macrobrachium nipponense. NCBI lineage: Eukaryota > Metazoa > Arthropoda > Malacostraca > Decapoda > Palaemonidae > Macrobrachium > Macrobrachium nipponense. The sequence goes on along the minus strand of NC_087216.1, from coordinate 19,727,229 downwards.
ATATATATATATATATATATAGTATATATTATAATATATATATACTTATTAATATATATAATATTATATAATATATATATATATAATACATACTAATATAAAGTGTAACAGTTTCTTTTAATATAAATTCTCGTCCAATGAATTTCATAACGTGGTCTCGCTCATTTTCACCGTAGAATAAGAAAAAAAATCTCGCATTTCTTTTTCTAGTCGACTGTTTGTAAACAGGTGCAATTCGCACGAAGTCATTAAACGCTAAGTGGGTGCAGAAGCACCTCGGATAAGTAGAAGCTCCCCCTCCCCCCACCCTTCCTCCCTCCCCTCTCAATCTCTCCGCCCACTCCAACCCCCCTCTCCCCCTCATATCTTAAGAAAACTACTTTTCAGAGAGAGAGAGAGAGAGACAGAGAGAGACAGAGAGAGAGAGAGACAGAGAGATGAGGCGCAAGTTTTAGAACTTGGCTGAAGAAGAGAGAGAGAGATGAGAGAGAGAGAGAGAGAGAGAGAGAGAGAGAGAGAGAGAGAGAGAGAGAGGTTATAATTATAAAAGAAATAGGCGACGTAAAACTCCCACGAGGAATTTGTTTTTTAAACCTTGGATTTGCCCAAAGTAATTATGAGTGGGAAATTCGTGGTAAATTTTTCTCTCTCTCTCTCTCTCTCCTCAGTATTTATATATATATATATATATATATATATATATATATATAGATATATATATATATATATATATATAGAGAGAGAGAGAGAGATTGACAGATAGAGAGAGAGACGAGAGAGAGAGAGAGGAGACGCAAGCACGCACGCACCACGGTGCCTTTGGTAACAATTTAAAAAAAATGCGTAAATTTTAAAAATTATACTTTTATTTTCGCTTTCAAAAAATTCCCCAACTCCTCCCCCTCAGTCAGTCTTGACCTGCGCGCTGAACGTGACTGAAAAATGTATCATTTTTTCCCGTGACGTATTTTTTTCTCTCGTTTTTTTTTCCACCTCGAGAAGTTGATGAGGGCCGCTCTACAATGGCCCTGATTATCCGGAATGACGAGAGAGCCGTCTTTAAACCCTGCTTTCTTTCTTTTTTATTATTTTTCGAATGCTTTTGTGCTTTTTTCCCTCAAGGGTGTAGAAATTGCGTGCGTTTTTCTTTGCCCTGTAACGCACAGCGTGTGTGTGTGTGTGTGTGTGAGCGCGCGCGCGCTCTTGCGCTCGCTCTGAAATTGCTTTTGTTTCTGTCAGTGTAATATACTTTTGTCTTTTTTTTTATGACATTATATATATATATATATATATATGATATATATATATATATATATATAGATATATATATAATAAACAGAAAATATATACAGATAAATGTACATAATATATTAGTATATGTATATTATGTAGATATATAGATTCTATATATATATATATATATATTATTATTATTATATATAATATATATATATATATTTGGTTAATATATATATATATATATATATATATATATTGTGTGTGTGTGTGTAGATATATTATATAAACGGACATACATACATACATTCTTACATATTCATATAAATATAGGTATGTATGTTAACAAAAGTTACCAATGTTAGGTATTTAAGTATTCTCTGTGATAAGGAAAGAAAACTATTTTAAGAATTTTCCCAGCATCTACTAAGATTGTAAGGATACATCATGAAAGAAATCTTGTAGATTTGTGGAAAATTCGTTGTTTGTCTTTATCTTTATATTTTTCATTTATCAAAGAAAAACAGATGCCTAATCAGGTTTTCCTCATAATTTGACAATCATTTTATTTGGGAAAGAATTTAAATATATGTCCGTTCGTGGTGAATAAGAGATAAACTGAACATGAGTGAATTTTGAAATCCTCAAAAACTATAATGGCATTGAATTAGGAAATTTTATTTGGTAATTCATTTTGAGTTACTTTTAGTTTTCCCAGATGGTTCGATTTTCCAAAATTTTTCTATATTCTTAAATTTTCTAATGGAATGTATTCTTTTTTTTTTTGTTAATATATTATTACGTTTTATATATCCTTAAATATGGTAAGGAATATATTTAGATAATACACGAAAATATTTTATTAAAAGCGTATATCATATTCATAAAGTTCTTTTCTGAATGAACACTTTTCTTAGTGGATGCTGAAAGAACTCCACTGCTGGACAAAAACGTATTGTTCTTTGTTGAACGCATTGCACAGGTATTGTATTCTGTGTACAATACCTGTATTGTATGCTCACACTTTGGTATTCTTACTCCATGCTACTCTGTGTTTCTTACTTAATATGATTTTCATATAGTTTGATAGAATCTGTTCGGTGTTTCTAGCTCCTTTTCTTTGTCGTTATGACAACCACTCCTCCCCCTTTTCATTTGTGTGTGGTATAACCTACAGTGTTCCTTGGGTGGTGCTCAGTGATATTGCAGCTTTCCATTGTTCGTCCCTCTTGTCTCTTCCAATTTAGCTGTATTCAGCTTCTTTACCTTTATTCCAGTTTTTGCAATATATATATATATATATATATATATATATATATATATAAATCTCATTCATCATTATGTTCATGCCAGTGATAGTCTTATTGAACACGTTATTTAAAAATATGCTTTGTAAAATGATTAATCAATCTTGTGTTTATCATGGTGGAAAGTTTGATTTTCCCTCGATGAAGCTAAAACGAATCGGATAATAAAACAGTTAAGGGTAATCTCCCGAAGTTTTCCAACCAGGATGGATTTGTTATCCCCTTGGGGGTGATTAGTTTTGTTGGGAATACTCAGGCGTGTCGTGAGAATTAATAACAAATTTATTTTTTTCGAAATATAAAGCCTGGGTAACTTTAATTGCAAGTCGCCATAATCGTCGACAATCTTCAAATATTTCCCCATTCATGGGTTTTAATTTTCTGCAAAAGTAAACTATTGAGATGACGTTTTGTCTGTCCGTCCGTCCGACATCAGATCGTTAAAACTACTTTGGCTAGAGGGCTGCAAATTGGTATGTTGATCATCCACCCTCCAGTCATCAACCATGCCAAACTGCAGCCATATAGCCTCAGTAAGTTTTATTTTATTTAGCGTTAAAATTAGCAATGATCGTGCGTGTGACATCGATATAGGTGCCAACCACACAGGCCACCACCGGTCTGTTGCTGAAAGTTTCCTTTAGCATTATGAGCTGTACGAAACACTATTGCGCCAAAGAATCTTCAGCGTATTTTTTTACTCGTTGTAATGTTCAAGTTAATTCATCAAGTAAAACGTTTATAGAAGAAGTTAGTGGACTACATGCATTTCGTGTGGCTACAGAAGTCAAGGTTCCTGTGACAAAAATGTAGTTTTCCGTATTATATTGAATCTATGGCGAATTGACTTAATCACTTCATTGTAATAAAAAAAGGGGGGGATCGTTCCTAATAGTGACCCCCAAGGGTTTTAACCTGTTATGTATCCACCTTTGCGGCTTATTTAGTGCAAGGCCTTTGGGGATGACCGTAAAAACTTAAACAAAAGACTGTAAATATATAAAGATAATGACCCTCAAGAAATACTAGTCTTAGATAACGACTTCCGAACTTAGTATGGGTTCACTATCTAGGAAAGGTCCCAAAATAAAGAAGTTTTTCTTAAATCCTTCTCTGCCAACAAGGAATCAGAAGAATTTGTTTCTAGTGATTAGAAATTAATTTCTCGATATCGTTGTGGTTCGGATCCCACAATAAGCTGTAGTTCCCGTTGATTCCTAGCCACGTAAAAATGTCTAATCCTTCAGGCCAGCCCTAGGAGAGCTGTTAATCAGCTCAGTGGTCTGGTTAAACTAAGATATACGTAACTTTAATCATAAGTCCTTAAATAATATTCCGAATATATGAAGTTCTTGGACAAATTATATCCTCCTCAATGCCTTGATTAGGTATAGCATCGTACTGTGACTTCTTCCCTATAGATTATTTTCATATTCGTTGACGACACCGTGATACTGCGAAAAGGGGCGAACCTTTCAATCCTCGAGCCAGGCAGACATTGAAGGGAGATTAATATTTGACTGTGATATTACCAAAAGTTTTACAGGCTTCCTCTTTGATGTACCGCAATAGGAAAAGGGTCTCTCTTCTACACAGATTCTTCCACTCAAAAATTATTGAAAATTCCAGGAACAAGAATAACTTTGTTTTTATGATTAACACGTGGAGTCTGATTTTACGAACGTTTGCTTCAATAATAGGTCGTTTTAGTTGTGTAAAACCTTTGAAGTTCGTGTAGTACCTTTTACCCATTAATTAAACAGTGTTGTGAATGTGTTTGCTTATCCAGCGAAAACATTTTTTTCGATTGTTAAGCACTGTCGTGAATCTAATTTGTTTACTTAATTTCGTCCATTTGTAAACAGCTATGAATCCTTTCTGTTTATCAGAAAGCCACCGCAGAGGATGATATGGAACTGTTTATGCAAATATGAAAGCAGGCCGCGTATTATTAATAAAGTTGCCTGATAAACGTAGATCGCTTTGGCCACCGACTCGCGGGGAAGAATGGATTAATTATGATAACGGTGTCCGGAGTGTAAAATCAGGAAGGGGAGTCTGTAGTCAGATGTGCCACAATTCTATTGGCAAAGTCGACCTTTATAGCTAGTGAATTTCCATAACGATGGCAGCTGAATTCGGTAGGCAAATGAAATCGCTGTAATGGTTGCAATGATTCTTTTTTAAATTTAAGATACACTCGAATCCTCATGAAAAATGGCATTGACAATGGCAAAGAAATTCTGGACACTTTTAATCATTAATGAAGATTGCTTTTTTTTGGAAATTTCAGTTAAGAAGAAGGAGGCTAAAGGTTTAGGATTAAGAATATTAAGACGGTTTAATATGATAAACTCAAATGCAACGACATCTTAGCAAGATATTAGGTTTAAGTGTGCGTATTGAGTCTATAAGTAACTAGAGGGTGTATGATCATCTCAGTGCATCTCTAAGTAAAGGCTTGATGATGAAATGTCAGTTGGCGCCTGCACAGGAATTTATAAATAGTTTTGCTGCATACCTCAGTTTTTTTACTTGCTCCTTCTGCTTTGTTTCCTTGTTTAGTTTACTTAAAAGTTACGTCGTCCACCAGTAACTGAAGATCCCTCTGCTGAATATTACCTGAAATTTGAATCACTAACTGAAGGTTCCTTTTACTGGATATTTACCTGAAATTTCCATCACTAACTAAAGGTCCTTTAAGTGGTTTTTACCTATTATTTCCATCACTAACTGAAGGGCCTTCTACTGAATATTACCTGAAATTTGAATCACTAACTGAAAGTCCTTTACTAAACATTTAAATGAAATTTAATTACTAACTGAAGGTCCTTCTATTTAATATTTACCTGAAGTTTGAATCACTAACTGAAGGTCCTTTGCTAAATATTTACCTGAAATTTAAATCACTAACTGAAGGTCCTTCTATTGAATATTTCCATCACTAACTGAAATCTAATAGAAATATAAGAACATCCTTTTGGAAGCTATTGGATTCAGACGTCGGAAAGAAGTAAAAATAAAATAAAAATATGGACAAGACGACGATAAATTTAGGAATAAGACCGCAATAAAGGAATTTTGTGTTTTGTATAAAAAAACTTGAATTTTGCTTGGGAATTTTACAAGATATCCCTTTTTTTTCTAACTCCCTTCCGCCTGCGAGCAAGTAAAAGTTATACGTCATTTTCTCCCGAGAGTCTGAAACTCTACAAAGGACTTAGCGTCCGAGGCGGACGTTAAAAGTCCCAGGCTCCGTGGCGGTTGCTGGTTTTAACTTTGTTAAACCGTCCTGTCGCTGTGACTTTACTGCGGTTAACTTCTCAGTCGTCAAGCCAAGTTCTTCTCGCAGGATGGGAATGACTCTGAGAATACTAGAGGGAGAGAGAATCGCGCCGGTGACCCTGGCAGGTGTGACGCCAGATTTTTTTTTTTTTTTTTTTTTTTTTTTTTAGTAATTGATGAGGAACAGTTGACCATCAGGATGCCTTTATTGCATTCTTTCCATCATTTATTAATCTATAGTAATAGCATTTGTACTGAACTTCCTGTGTCATCATAATTTCCCATTCTCGATAATGGACATAATATCTTGTAGAAAACTGATTTACATATCCCTTTGCGATTTATTGTCAGTTTTAGGACAAGAATTTATTTCGATTCTTCAACTTTGTAATGAGAGCAACTCTTAATTCTCCAACTGTATAGTGAGAGAAACTTTTTTTCTCCAAACGTTTATAGTGAGGAGAAACTTCTTTGTTCTCCAAACTTTGAAATTATATGAGAAAGAAACTTCCCTTTTGTTTCTCCAACTGTTTAATAGTGAAGATAACTTCCTTTGTTCCCTCCAAACTTTATAGTTGAAAGGGAAAACTTCTTTGGTCGGCCAACTGTAGTGAGAGAAACTCTTTGTTCTCCAACTTTATAGTGAAAGAGCTCTTTGTTCTCCCAACTGTATAGTGAGAGAAACTCTTTGTTCTCCAACTTTATAGTGAGAGAAAACTCTTTGTTCTCCAACTGTATAGTGAGAAAGAATCTTTGGTTCTCCAACTGTATAGTGAGAGAAAACTCTTTAGTTCTCCAGAACTTTATAGAGAGAAACTCCCTTGTTCTCAACTTTTATAGTGAGAGAAAAACTCTTTGTTCTCCAACTTTATAGTGAAAGAGAAATTCTTTTGTTCTCCAAACTGTATTTTTTTTTTTTGTGAGAGAAACTCTTTGTTCTCCAACTTTATAGTGAGAGAAACTCTTTGTTCTCCAACTGTATAGTGAGAGAAACTCTTTGTTCTCCAACTGTTATAGTGAGAGAAACTCTTTGTTCTCCAACTGTATAGTGAGAGAAACTCTTTGTTCTCCAACTTTATGTGAGAAGAAAACTCTTTGTTCTCCAATTATAGTGAGAGAACCCTCTTTTTGTTCTCCAACCGTATAGTGAGAGAAACTCTTTGTTCTCCAAACTGTTTGATAGTGAGAGAAACTCTTTGTCCTCCAACGTATAGTGAGAAACTCTTTGTTCTCCAACTCTATAGTGAGAGAAACTCTTTTGTTTCTCCAACTGTCTGTATCAGTAGAGAGAAACAAATCTTTGTTCTCCAACTGTATAGTGAGAGAAACTCTTTGTTCTCCAACTGTATAGTGAGAGAAACTCTTTGTTCTCCAACTTTATAGTGAGAGAAACTCTTTGTTCTCCAACTTCCATAGTGGAGAGGAAACTCCTTTTGTTTCTTCCAACTTTATAGTGAAGAAACTCTTTGTTCTCCAACGTAATAGTTAGAGAAACTCTTTTGTTCTCCAACTTTAAGTGAGAGGACTCTTTGTTTCTCCGAACTTCATAGTTTGGAGGACCTCTTTATTCCTCCGACTGTTTATAGTTGAGAAACTCTTTATTCTCTGACTTTATAGTGAGAGAAACTCTCTGTTCTCCAAGTTTATAGTGAAAAACTCTGTGTTAGTAGTAGTCAAAATTATTACACATATAACATGTCAAAACCCCTTTAACTCGTATAGTTCTTAATCCACGAAAAGAAATTCATAGATCTTTCTTCTCTGATGTGAAAACAAAAATATCTTCTGATGATGAAATCATTCACCCTCTCATGACGAAGGGTGATTTTCTCTTGAGCAAAATAACATCCTTCCTCCCTTTTTTATGTGAAACTTAGAGCCTCCTCCTAGTGGGGCCATCATCGTCTTGTAATCTTCTCTGGCGCGTGAGATTGGCTTCTTTTTAAGGTTGCGATTTGCAAGGCGTTTCACAAGACGACGAGATTCTCCCGAGTTCGTGTTTTAAAGGAAAAATCACCTTCCTCCCTTCCTTCCTTTTTTCCTTTCTCTCACGGCTTCATCTTTTAATTTTGCGCGAAATGATTCTTGATTAACCGTAGTTGTTTTCTGGTAAGTAGGGAAGTCCCACAGAAATGTATCATTAATTAGGATTCGGTTGTGTGTGTGAGAGAGAGAGAGAGACCTTTTCTTCTTTGCTTCCAATTTTTCATTACGAAACATAATATGTAAGACATAGCAAAAGTAAAAAATAATAAAGTTGACTACTCAGCGTTTTATTGCATATCTGAAATGAGGTTTTGTGATCAAAATATTTCAAATACGCGCATTATTCTATTTCTTAATAACAGAGAAATTTAGGGTAGTTTGTGTTTATTTCCTCCGATATTGGGTTAGTTATTGCTTGCATTCATATTTACGAGCGGTTAAAATGTTTCAGAATTATTCAGTTACTCATTTCGCCTCTTCCATAAAAAAATTACAACACAATATTCAACTAGTTTTTGGGGTTGCATTGTTTTTTATATTTAGTCTTATTTTGTTTTACATTTTCTTTTTTCTGTATTTCACTTAACATACTTTTAATGCTTCCTAATAAACACTATATTCATTGAAAGCTTGAATTTTGAGTTAATGGCTCATGTCGGATTAGCCCATATGAAAAGGTTTCATCTACTGAATAATAATAAAAATAATAATAATAGTAGTAATAACAATAATAATAAAATAATAAATTAATAATAATAATAATAATTATTATTATTATTATTATTATTATTATTATTATTATTATTATTATTATTATTATTATTATTATTATTGACAATAATATACTTAATGCATATTTCAAGAGTTTGATAGTTAAACATTCAGTCTATTTCCCGTAGAGTCAGGAATTCTCGGAAAATGATTTCGAATGCCCTTTAAATTTATGTTAGGAGGGTATCCTACGAGGGTATGCACAATTTACGCTTGATTTCAGGAATGCGAAATCTTAATTCTGATCAACGGTAAATGCAGTCATTCGTATTCTTGAGAATAAAGCCAGGATTCATATTCTGGGGAATGTGTAGTCTAATCGTGTTCAGAAATTGTAGAGTATCGCTTTAGCTCTGGTGGAGAGGTCATCGAGGTTGCAAACGCCATAACTCTTTCGCCTCCTCCTCCTCCTCCTCCTCCTCCTCCCTCCTCCTCCTCCTCCTCCCATTCCCACTCTCATTCCAAACTCATGTCCACCCATCTCCGAGATCTCAAAAATCCGCCTCCAACTCTTCGCCTTTCGCACCCAGGACGTACCTTCAACTCCCACACAACCACAGTCCCCCACCCGCCTTTCCCACGCCCACTTTACACTCCCACACACTCACCCACGCCTCCACCCACTCTTGAGGAGATGGGGGGGACATCTCACCCCTCTTCCCTTCCCATGTCCTTTCCACTGTGCCCATCCCCTTTCCTTCCTCCTACTTTCACCTTCCCTTTCCCCTCCCCTCCTCCCCTCCCCTCCCCTCCCTCCTCCCTCCCCTCCTCTCATCCCCTCTCCCCTCCCATCCTCCCATCCCCTCTCATCCTCCTCCCCTCACCCCCTCCCCGCTAGTCAAACCATTATGTTTCTGACTTCAGCATTTTCATCTCAATCGCATCCAAGTGCATCATCAATGCGGACGTGACCTGGGCTCTTTCGAGTCGGAATCATCTTGACAGTTTTCTCCGTCTTTGTGTTGTTCCTTTGCGTTGTTTGTTCTCCTTTTGCGTTGTTTTGTCTCTTATGTTTGTTTTGTTACAGTGTGTTTGTGTTTTTTCCCTATCCATTTCTTTGTAACGTAAGTAGTTACCTTTTTTCGCTTTTACATCGAGGGATATTCTTGTTTATCGACTCTTAATCGGTAATATTTGCAAGTTGTCTCGTGTATCAATCTGTCAATATTTGATAGGTTACATTTGTTACTTTTCCTTCTCTTGTTTTCTTAGTTGATTCCTCCACTTTATTTTTTCTAAGTCAGTATTGACTTCCTTTAGCTTTGTTTATGTACTTTTATATTGCGTGTTATATTTCAGCAGCAAGGATAGTCATTTTTTTATATTTTTTTTCATTTTTCTTATTATGTTTTGTTATTTTTATTTATGGATTTTTTTTGCATCTGTCTACATATTTTCACTCGCATTTTAATTCCGAAATCTTAATCATAGTGTATCTCTATACAAATGATGTGATTATATATATATTATATAGTCATCAATAAAATAAGAATTTATTAAGATAAGTTTCGTGCCATCCTGACACATCTCCAGTCTGTAATGTAAAAATAATTCACATTTGTAAAATATAAGATTAAAGTTTACTTGCTAATCTTAAAAGGAATATATAAATGAACTAAAGTTATTCGTAAAAACTAGTTGTTAAGAATTTTAAAAACTAACATTATGTACAAGGTGACATTAAAATTAACGAAATTTAAGATTAAACAAGAATATTAATCTTTACAAGGCGGAAGATAAGAAAGTTATATATATATATATATATATATATATATATATATATATATATATATATATATATATTATATATATATATATATATATATACCTTTCTTATCCTTCGCCTTGTAAAGGTTAATATCCTTGTTTAACCTTAAATTTCGTCAATTTTAATATCACCTTGTAAATACTTTTAGTTTTTTTTTTTTTTTTTTTGACAACTAGGTTTTTTATGAATAACTAGTTTTTTACATATTTCTATGAAAATTAGCAAGAACACTTTAATTTTATATTTTACAAATGTGAAATCCTATTGCAGAGATCACAAAGGTTGTCTTGAGTGACGCCATCAGTCCCTTCACGACAAACGTTCGTATCTCAAACCGTCGAGCGGTGTCTTTGACAAATGACAGATAGACGCGTGGCACTCATGCATTGTAGTGCCTGGCACCCCGAAGCAATCTCGCGAAAACGCCTTAATCGTCGAGGGCCCATCTTTCTTCGATGCTGACAGTCGGTCAGGCAGAGCGTGGGCCGCCACCATTTTTGAATATTTGGACTTTACTTTATTTCAGGAATAGGATTCAAGAAGGGACCTGTATTTGTTTATTTTTTTATTGACATTATTTCAGGAATAAGATTAAAGATGGGACCTGTATTTGTTTATTTATTTTATTTACATTATTTCAAGAATTAGATTAAAGAAGGGATCTATTTTTATATTTACATTATTTCAGGAATAGGATTAAATAGGGACCTGTATTTGTTTATTTTTCTATTTATTTATTTACTTGCTTATTTATTATTTTATTTGTTTTAGTTTGTAATTTATTAAGGTTACTGCATTGTTCCATGAC
>NC_087216.1:19696068-19711068 GCF_015104395.2 Macrobrachium nipponense | reverse complement strand
TCCATGCATAAATAGTCCTAGTATGCAAAAGTCCACGTATAAAAAAATCCATGTGTAAAAAGTCAGTTCCTGGATACGTTTAAAAACCGGGACGAGTTATATAGGCTAATAAAGGTTCAGAGCAACAATTATTCCGTGTAATAAATGCTAAGTAAATTTGCAAAGTTTGCAGCGAAATATTCTCGACACCCGTAGCAAAGAATTATACTATTTGTCTAATAGTACGTTATATTTATTTGCTCGTTTGTTTTTTGTGTTGCTTATTTGCTTTTTTAATGGTTATTGTGGACTTTAATCCTCTTCATTTTCCTTTATATATGATCTATAATTTGAATGACTTTCACAAAGAAGCTGCTACTTATAAAGAAGTCTCTCTCTCTCTCTCTCTCTCTCTCTCTCTCTCTCTCTCTCTCTCTCTCTCTCTCTCTTATTAAGTGATATGTTATTGATCTTGATTGTAAATGTTTTAAGGTCAGTTTTTTTGTGGAAGGCACGAACCCATCGATTCGATATGTTAATAATAATAATAGATACTATTATTATTATTATTATTATTATTATTATTATTATTATGACCCCACTCCCGATCAAGACGCCCTTCTGAAGCTGGGTCTTAATTGCCACTTCATTTCGAGACCCAGGCCTCATGACAAAAGCCTCGAAATCGAGTTGCGACTCCATCCAGCAACTCGAAGCGTGAGAACCACCGACGCCCCTCAACCCCTCCTACTTGCTGAAGCTCTTACAGAAAGGGGCTCGCAGATATGGACGTTATATTGACGATATCTTTGTGCAAGTCGACGCTGAGGATGAGGTAGAAGCCCTCCGTCAAGCATTTCAGCAGTGCAGTTTGCTGAATTACACAGTCGAACACAGCTCCGACGATCGGCTCCCCTTCCTCGACGTCCTTGTAAGCAAGACGGAAGGCGGTCTCCGTACTTCAGTCTACACAAAGAAGAGCAATCTAGGACTTTGCCTCAACGTAGACAGCGAGTGCCCCGCCAGATTCAAAAGCACCACCGTCAGGGCCTTCGTCAGGAGGGCTCTCTCCCACTGCTCGACCTGGCAGGACACTCACCAGGAACTCGACCGCGCCTCTTAAGTACTTGTGAATAACGGGTACTCAAATAAATTAATCAGCAAGGAAGTCCGCACAGCCCTGGAGAAATGGTACGATAGTGAGAGCTCGCAGCTACGCCCCCAGGATAATATCAAGCTGTACTACAAAGCCTACATGAGTTCCCATTACCGTGAAGAAGAGGACTCCATTAAGAAAATTATTTCTGAAAATGTATCCCCGACCGACGACACCAAGAATATCGACTTAATCATATATTACCAGAATCGGAGGACGCGCGATCTTATTATGAAAAATAACCCCTCTCCACAGGTACGAGAACCCCTGAAGCAGTCGCATGTAGTGTACCAGTATACATGCCCAGTTCACGAATGCAGCAGCGCCTACGTAGGTATGACTACCATGCACCTGTCGAAGAGACTCTCGTGCCACGCCCAAGAGGGGGCTATCAAGAATCACGCCCGCACCAAACATCTCCCGGGATGTCATCATACAGAACACGAAAATCATCGGGAAGGCCCCTGATGCCCGTCGGTTGCGCCTGCTGGAGGCGCTCCTCATCCAGCAAATAAAACCTACACTGAATACGACGCAGGAAGAATTTCTCCTCCCTACGAGTATGAGAAGACCTGCCATCAATAATGACACCACCGATCACGACAACTCCACGGAAGACAACGCCCCCGAACGAGGTACTCCTGCAGCCGATGGAAATCAAATTAGCCGTGACGTCCCACAGCGTAGCGCAACGCCCATCAACGTTACAGCGCCGCCTAGGAGGTCCAGACGGCTACAGGATCTGCAACAATCGCAACCATCGCTCGAAGAAAAGTGGCTTGAGACCTGGCTCAGGCAACCAATGAAAACGAAGACTCACCGCCACCAGCCAATAGGAGACAAGCATGGGGCCAGACCCCCCTGCTGTCAGCCCCACAGATATAAGGAAGACGGATACCAACACCAAGATCAGTCCACCCTCAGCTCTTCCCTACCCGAGGATGTCTGGCAGCTCCAGACGAAAGCTCGCTTTAAGAAAAAAAGAGAGAGAGAGAGAGAGAGAGAGAGCTAGAGAGAGAGAGAGAGAGAGAGAGAGAGAAAATTGTTAATGACTTTTATGACTATGGTATCAGAGTTTATCTGTAAAATTCAAACATATACACCTATTTTGACCCGGTATTTGACCATGACCTCTATAGGCGCTCTACTAGCCTGTTTGAGTAGCAAGGAAAAAGCCGCTATTCGTAAAATAGAGAAGAATCTCTACAAGTGTAATGCTGCTGAAGTAGCCATTACTTTTTTTAATAAAGTATGCTTGAGAGAGGGTCTGTTTTCTAAATACACTATTATCATTATTATAATTATTATTATTATTATTATTATTATTATTATCATTATTATTATTATTATTATTATTATTATTATTATTATAACAGAATAGGTGTAAGAATAAAGATAACTTATCAATAAGCAGTTATATCGTCTCTGCATTTAACAAAAAGATGAGCAGGAGAAATCAGAGTGGTAAGAAACGAAGATAATAATAATAATAATAATAATAATAATAATAATAATAATGGCTTCATCAAGCAATTATGACATCTCTGGACGCGGCCAAAAGGCGAAGGAGATGCACATAATCAAGCTCATTCATCAGAGAGAAAAAGAGAAGATTGAAGGATTCGCTCTCCTTTGATGATAACTTGTCCTGCTCCTGCTGGCTGATGTTCTCTTTTCATATCTCCGGTTTTTTCTTTTTCTCTCTTCTTATTCTCTCCTTTGTACGCTCTACCGTAGTATGTAGGATGTAACTAAGATTCTTTGATTATTCATAAGTTTGGGTAGGAGTATGTGAATGAATCTGTTTAAGATAACTGAATGTAGGCAGATATTTTAATTGGGATGTTTGCAAGTTTATTTTTTTTTAACTTTTTTTATCATTTGTACCTATGAATTCCGTTCGTCCTAGTGATAAAAGAATGTCATTCATATTATTGCATAGCTTTTCCTTCACTTCGTGTTTTTTTTTTTTTTTTTTTTTTTAGCTTATAGCGAAGACATAATAATCCTATTATGTTATTGCACACCTCTTAATTCAGTGCATTTCTTAGTGAAAAAAAATACGAACACTTGAATTCTGAACATTATTATTATATCGTCTTTAACTCCATAGGACCACATTTAATTTAATTCAGAAACTAAAGTAAGCTCATATTTTATAGCTGAGAGGATTCCATCTGCTTGAATTCCCTGCTCCGAAGTCAGCTCCATTCTTGTACATCAAAGCTTCTCATCTACTCGAATTCATAGCGCTTAATGAATGCAAGTGGCGTAGTTTTAGATTTCCAATTGAATTCCACAAAATGGTATTGCGTAAAATCTGATCTAGAAGGAATCATTTCATCTCAACTATTGGGTGAAGTTATAAGTCAAAAAGTCTCCAGGCTCCCAGAGAGCCTCTCTCTCTCTCTCTCTCTCTCTCTCTCTAATTTCTTTTCTTTGGTGGTTTGCGTATGAGACTTTTCTTGAATCTAGATTATATGTGGTTGTAGTCTTGTCGGATATCTCTCTCTCTCTCTCTCTCTCTCTCTCTCTCTCTCTCTCTCTCTCTCTCTGTATATAAATCTCAGACCTCATAATCGAGCGTGGGTGAATTATATGCTTTCCGCTTGTGTTATATATAGGCTCGAAAATTAATGGCTCTACTTACAAAGCCAAATTACTCTTTCAAATTCTTGAAGTCCAGGAAAGGTTGAAGTGTATTTTGATGCTACTGAGAGAGAGAGAGAGAGAGAGAGAGAGAGAGAGAGAGAGAGAGAGAGAGAACTGATAAAAAATACAACAAAAATAATCTAGAGTCGAAAGTCTGAGATAAGCAACCCACCTTATAAAAGAAATTTGAGAGAGAGAGAGAGAGAGAGAGAGACCTTTTACTGTGTTGACTACGTCTGCAATTGATCATCCCCTTGAAATTACTTCATATAATGGATTCATTCCACAGGTTCTTTCCGGACCTGAATAGTTTCTTTGAATGATTTTCCTCAGGACCTCTCTATCTTCATTATCTTGGGATTCTGTTCCTTACCCATTGTTTCCAAGGAATATACAGAAACTAATTCTCTCTCTCTCTCTCTCTCTCTCTCTCTCTCTCTCTCTCTCTCTCTCTCTCTCTTCATTTGTATGTAAATAGACCAGAACACAGCCTTATTCCTTAGGCTTGTAAGCTAATCGGGTGGCCGAAAGGAAACATACAGATTCAACCCACGATTATTGTTGTAGTTTGTTTCATTGGTCAGATATTTGTTGTATCAAATATTTTGGTATTGATGTTATTGCTTGAATTTAAGTAAGTCACTTGAACCGTTTTATTTGGAAAAAAAATAAGGAGTTAAAAGAGAAAAAATGTTAACCCACGATTATTGTTGTAGTTTGGTTCCAGTGCTCAGATATTTGTTTTATCAAAAATTTTGGTATTGATGTTATTGCTGAAATTTTACTAAGTCACTTGAACCGTTTTATTTGGAAGAAAATAAGCAGTTAAAAGAGAAAAAAATTAATTTTTAGTTTTATTCTTTATTTTTGTTATTTCTGTGGATCGTCAGATATGTGCACTGAAAAACAACTTTAGAAATTGTATTAGGAAGTCAACTCTCAGGTTGCTGGGAGAAATTTGGGTCGGGGTGAGGGGGGAGGGGCATTGGGGCAGGGCGTTGGGACCAGGTGGAGACGGGTATTTGAAGAGATTGCAGCTCTCCTTGAAATGTGTAATGGCGAAATTTCAAAGGATGATGAAACGAATCATTTCCTAATTCCGAAGGATTAATTTACATTAGGAGATGAACGGCCGGATGACGTCTATTACCGAGCTCGGAATTTGAAGGCTGTCTCTTCCCGTCCGCTCATCCGGCAACGCCATCACATCAAAAGCCCCTCCGGTTTTAATCCGTTGCCGGATAGTGCGGTGTGGAATGGTTTTACCGGCTTCTTTTCTTTCGATATCGAGTCTTCCGTCGAAAGATTGACTAACTCAGCATTTTGTATTTATCTTTTATTATTCTCTTGATTTACAGACGGACCTAAGTTCGTTGCAGAATTTCAGGTGACTTTTTCCAGTGGACTTTTATTGTTGATAGATTGGGTCATCAACGTATTTATTATTTTTTTCCCTTTGTTATTGATCTTTCTCTTTCCCTGAGGGGTGTCAATTCGTAGTATTATGTTAGAATCATTGGAAAACTGTTACAGTTCGTCATAAATTTTTAAGAATCATTGGCAGAATGTTTTAGTTCGTCGTACGATTTTAGAATCGTGAACAATCTATTAACAATTCGTTGTAGGATTTTAGAATCCTGAGTAAAATATTAACAAGTCGCCGTAGGATTTTATGATACTGACCAAAATATTGTCATTTCGTCTTGGGTTATTAAAATCACAGTAAAAATATTAACAATTCGTCATGGGATACAAGAATCCTGAGCAAAATATTCGCTATTCGCCATAGGATTTTAGAATCCCTAGCACAAAATATTTACAGTTCGTCCTAGGATACATATCAGAATCATCAGAAAAAAATATTACAGTTCCACGTAGGATTTTACAATCATGAGCAAAGCACTAATAATCCTTTACAGGTCGTCCTATAATACATATTAAAATAACAAGAAGAAATATTACAGTTCCAAGTAGGATTATACAATCATGAGCAAAGCAGTTTTAATCCTATGTTCATTTAAGATTTAAATGGAAATCGCGGTGAGTAAGTCTTTTCTAAAAGACTGGAGTGACTGACATTAACATATTCTTATTTAAAGAACGCAAGAATTGTTGAGAAAAGGCTCTCAACTCTTTCAAGCCCTTTCGGTGTGTGAACGGGAGAAAGAGTTGAGTATTTAAAACAAATAGCAATTTAATATTTCCTTTTTAGAAAAAAAGTAAACAGTGGGTTTCAACAATATCGGTTGGAGGAACCCCGGTCCCTTTGTGTACATGGCGATCCTCCTCACTCCATTAGGGCGATTGGTAGATTATAAATAACACAGCGTAATTCGTACGTTATTCCGCATTACGCAAGGACGATAGAAAGCGAAAGAAAAAGAAAGAACTTTGAAATTAAAAGAAAAGAAGAGACCGGAATTATGCAGCCTTGATATTGCAATAATATCAATGTTTGGATTTCAATAATTGGGCCGTTGCTCATCGTACCTGATATTCAAGCAAAAATGAGAGAGAGAGAGAGAGAGAGAGAGAGAGAGAGAGAGAGAGAGAGAGATGGTCGGATTCTTGTTCAAGATAATACTTATTTTGGGTTTATATCATTAATGTGCACGTGAATGCAGATTATTTATTTAAAAATAAACTTAGCCAAAGTGTGCGCAGAATTTAGGAGACATAATGAGAACGAGCATAGTAGGTGTGCCTGCTTCCTGCTGTTGTGTGTATACGGATCAGAGTTGCATAGCGGGTATGCCTTCTTTATGTGTGGCATATAATCTTACGAACACGACATACGTGAATATTTTTTTTGCTTTGTGGCCTTAGTGTGCATTGTTGAAATGAATTTGTATTAGCGTGTGTAATGTTTATGTGTATGTATATATATATATATTTATATATATATATATACATATATATATATATTTATATATATATACTGTATATGTGCAGATGTGTTCAGTACATAACATGTTGACTATTTTGCCGCGCAAGTTCCTTCCCGGTGAAACTTCAAAACTAAGGAATTTCTTATTTGGATACAAAATTATTCTCAATTTTGTACTTTTAGTAAATCATTCCCAATCTAATGAAGAGATTGTCACGTGTTTATTATGATAATTATTAAAACCGACTTATTTTAAATGACGAAATTTATGCTTCATTTACCTATGACTTCAAAATATAGCTATTTGATTCAGAAATTTATTTACTTTGAGAATTTTTTATGAGGAGATATAATCAAATGTTAAAGGAGACGTTGAATAATCCAGAAATTAACTTATTCCTTCCTGAATTTGATTCGGTTTATATATTTATATTCTGTTTGTTAAAGGTTATGCCATTCCATAGCTGCACACTTCAAAGCGGGATTATTATTTTGTTTTTACCTTCCTGTTTTCCATCTTGCCTCTGACGTCATTGTTTGTTGTCTTGCAAACAGCAACTGGAATGGTAGGAAAAGGGAGGATTGGTGGGGGGAGGGGGATTTGAAAGACATATTGTCCCTTGGTCCGTTTGTCAAACGTTTTTAGCTGGCAGGCAGTCAAAAGGATGGAAATATATTTTGCTTTTACCTTTCCAACATTGCTTCATCTTTCCAACATGGGGCGTTGTGTTTTGTCATGTTTTTGTTGTAGTTATTATTCTGTCTTGTTTTAGTTAATATTCTCCTCGTGTAGGAGCTGATCAGAAATTTTTTTTTAATAAAAAAAAATGAAATATATATATATATATATATATATATATATATATATATATATATATATATATATATATATATATATATATATATATATTATTTATATATATTTAGATATATTTTTTAAACTCCTTTTAAAAACTTTTATATTTACTATCTAATAGCATTACGGCGTTAATAACCTAGATGATGTGACGCCAATTTTAGTATACATAAGTCAGTTCAATCAATGCAACGTCTAATTTTGCCGTTATTCTGTGCTGCTTTTCAATTTCGTCATTAACATCATAGGATCTGCATCTTCCAGATGCAAGGACCTACTGCAAGCGCTTGTTTCCCTATATTTTTTTGCAGTGTTCACATTGTGATGTAGATCACCGTACCTACATCGGTAAAGAACATCCAGTATTGCCTTCAGTGTGTCCGATATACTCGTAGTTATTGTGTGCCGCTTCCTTTTAGTGTTACTGCGTGCTAATCATTTTGCTTAGTGTCAACATCCGTATACAGCTGTGGTAGAGCTACATAAAACTGTCCAAATTTTGTTGATGGTCTGGATTTATCCAGCCATTGCCTTGAGTGCGTTAGGGATTGAAGGCAGCAAGGAGCCTGGTGTGGATTCCTGGATTCTGGCCAACTAACAGGGACGATTCTTCAGGAGTACCAGAGGTCTTTTAATCCCTTGAATGTTATAATTTGAACTATTTTTCCTGTCAAAGATATGGGTGTGGGAGAGATACCTTAATTCTTCTTCAGTTATGTGTTCCTTGGACACTCTTATTTCAGCTGCCGTTTGTGTGTGTGTGTATATATGTGTGTATGCATGTGTATATATTGGTGTTATATATAATATATACTATATATTATTATATATATATATATGTATATTCCGTGCCGTGTGTGTGTGTGTGCACGTGTTTATACACACTTGCATATATTTGAACACTTACAAGCAAAAATATACTTGCGCCAATATCCAAAACGAATAGAAATATTCATTAATTGTCGCAAGCTGGCTTCACTTAGTAATTAATCAAATGGTATTTATCATTTTGAAATTAACGCTAAATTCGTCTGTGAGAAGTAAAAGTTATTTCGTAATGCCTTTTCCAGGTGGCTTTATAGCACGAATTAAACATAATATGACCTCGTTAGGTTGAGTTGGGTCACAGTCATTAATGTTCATGTACGAGTACTTTATGTTTGTGTTCAGGATTATGACGAACAGTCGTGAACAGTGCTTTTGAGACAGAAGGCAGATCTTAGAGAAAACAAAATGAAATAGAAAATGATTGTCTCAGCCTTTTCTTCTCGACAACAAAGACTCGAACGTAGAGAGAGAAAAAAGAAATATTGCAGTTGCATTATTCATGGTTTTTTAATATACGGACAAAAGACCCGCTGATGTTCTCCTTATACCTCATAAAAAGATAATGTATTGTTGAAGCCACGTCGGTTTGGGACAGATGCCAACTTACAAGAAAAGATTTAGGCTTTTTTTTTTATTCTTGAGTGATATTCACCTTCTCAGATCAGAGTAGCAAGATTTTTTTGGGACGGAGGACGGTATGCTATGTATCTTTAATTATCTTAATTTCGGTGTTGTATGTTCCATATTCTTTTAAGTAAAATTATTAGTCATTAAAGAAATTATGTACTATATATATATTTTATTTATATATACATATGTTTTGTGCACTTGTACTTCTTATATTGAAAAATGTGCGGTAGCTCTACCTGATAGTAATACTTGCTAAAAATACTGAATAATTGCTCTGATATCAGAAGTGTTACACTGCTCTGCCTAAGCACTGCCCAATTTCGTTTCAATGGACTTGTTTGCCAACATGTGGCATCTCTTCGCGGTCACATATTCAAATACCGAGTTGTCTCCAGTGTTCCTTCCAGTTATGAAGTTAGTCTGAAAACAGAGCAGAGGTCTATTTAATCTCTAAAAAAAATCCACAATGGTACTATGGAAGCCTAGTATTGCATGTTACCTTTGGTTATTACTAGAAGCTACACTCATAATAGTGAAGGCTGCTGGTCTGGCAGTTTTGGACATAATACCGTTTCTAGCCGAGGTTGGGAGGTTGTGTAACCAAATTAGATGTTTACTCGCTTCGAGAGGATATTACGCAGTACACTGGCCTTCTCATTTTCCCTTTCATGTCCTGGGTTCCGAAAGGGTTGGTCAGGTGCAATATAACGTCCCTGTTTCGTAGGATTTAATTTTCATTGCTTTTAAGGAAAGAGGAAAGAAAGGATTTTTTTTTCTGATTATACGGATAATAAATATTATATTTTCCGGGGATTACTGTAAAATGTGTCATTTATAACAGAAGCCATCGACTTTGAAGATTTACCAAAAGCAGTTAGGACACTGCACCAATTAGGCGAACAGGGAACACCTGCTGTATAATAAAAGAGATTTTGAAATATGTCTTTTTTTATATATTTACCCGGCATATTAAATGGGCAAACTATAGTCATTATCTAGCCAGGCCTGAAGAAGGAAGATAATGAGGAAAAATCATTAATAAAGTAACACTTTTTCCAGGCAGAAAGTGGCCTTGTGCTAACGTAGGTTCTTCCTTATTGATCAGCCTAGATATTATACCCATCCCCTTACAGCTTTCACCTCTCTCTCTCTCTCTCTCTCTCTCTCTCTCTCTCCTCTCTCTCTCTCTCATATACACGAATCTCATATTTCATTCCCCTGCTACTTAAATCCATCCTGCCATTCTTCTCCACTCAAAAAAAAAAAAAGGGAACATTACTCTTCACGGTGAAAAGTGGTGATGCTACTTGACGTGTTACTGTCTCCGTTAAAATGTTGGTCTTCCATTGCAGGGTTGAGACATCTGTACCGAGATGAACCATTGCTTTCGGAACAATGTCGCTGAATACCTTTTAGTGGAATCATAGCTGTTTATTAATCCTTTTAGTTTAGTGTTGAACTGGTGTAGGTTATTTTTCGACACCTTTAGTTTATTTAATTTCCCTTTATGGCCATTTTCTGAATTTTTAAAACTACCAAATTCGTTATCTGGAAATTCTCTTCAAGTATTTGCTATATTAACTCAACAGTGAGACTGAAATGATGATTGAAATCGAGAACGGTTGACAAAAACTTTTGTTCATCTCTAAGACTCAGATTATGATCCAGTTCTAGATCCTGCAATTGGAAACTTCAGCATACTTTTAAGTCTTTGATGACTCCAAAATCAGATTCTGTAGCTGTAACTTCGGTCATAGTTAGGAATGCATTCTACTGCATGATCTCTACATTGAAAGAAGCTTCTGCCTGTAGCACTAGTTAAATGTTTTGAATATGTACATCCTATTCCGTTATAATTTGTTTATCTAGTTCCATGTTCCTTTGGCAACTTCTCTTACTTTTTATTATCTTCCAAAGTGTTAATTTTTTCACATCGGACTTTCAGTTAGTTGTCATGATCACGTTCTAAACTACAACTAGTGCTGTTCCCCCCCCCCCCCACCCCACCCCCCCCTCTCTCTTATCTCTCTCTCTCCATCCTCGCTCCTCTCTCTCTCTCTCTCTCTCTCTCTCTCTCTCAGACGCACACAAAATATAATTGTTCGAAGACCCGGCACTTCAAAGTCAAAATAACGGTCCCCTACACCATATGGTTGCAACCTCTCTAGCCAGAATTGCTTCAGGCTGTTAAAGGCAGCCATACAATAACCTCCATACACACACACATACACACACGACGAAAGTCATACAGTGTTAGGGAACGTTTACTGCGGCCAGCCTCAAATATTCAAGTTGAAAGGCAAACATACAACTCCGTGTGAGATTATTCGTAAGGGACAAGTGGTCGCAGGCTGCTGTTCATTTTCATAGTTTTTCCTTCACAGTTTTTTTTATCTAAGGGATCAAATATCTATGGTTAAGTAATAAGTAATTTTTCACTAAAGACTCCAAATCTTTTGTTATACAGCTATATATTTTCAGTGGTTGAGAAATAGGATATGGTACAGCTGTTTAGCTTTTGTTAACATTTAGACATTTAGGAACATTTTCATATTTTGGTATGGATTTATAACTTTATTCATATAAATACTAAATGCATACATTTTCTTGAAGCGAGAGTAGGATAAACATCACATATTATAAATTTCCACTCATTTATTTTCACATCATGATGATTTCATGTCAACCACCAAAATATAATAATATGAGCCAGATCATTTTAACAAATCCAGGTATAGGAAGAATCTCTCTCTCTCTCTCTCTCTCTCTCTCTCTCTCTCTCTCTCTCTCTCTCTCTCTCTCTCTCTCCTCTTTAAGTGATGCTTAATATGGTTTTGACATCAGTTATAACCACAGGCATACAAGGTTTTCGGTTAATAGATATTTAGGCTTATCTTACTAAATAAATGAAGTCAGCGACTTTGAATACAAATATCGGGTCTCTAATTAAGCCTATTTTTCTTAGGTCAAAGGTCAATCAAGTTTACTCTTGATTGAAGTAAAGGTTAAACTGGTACTTTCAGTCTCTGTTTCTTAGCATCGTTTTTTTTATTATTATTAATTTATACCATTAGGAATTCCAGCTTGTTGATATTTACAATGAATGTACTTGCAAATTACGTTCATTTTATTGAAGAAAAATATGTTTGAAGTCCAGTGACATCCCTCTCTGTATGTCATATCACGTTTCCATTTAATTACTTTAATTAATTACTTAAATTGCAGTTTAAATGAAACTTCATTAGCCCAGTGAATGTCATCTTCATTATTGCATTTAATATATTGAATTTGTAACATCTTTTTTTATTGTTTATGTGGGATTTGATTCAGTATCGTAAATTGTTAGTAGTTGCAGCTTGACGCAGGATTCTCTCTCTCTCCTCTCTCTCTCTCTCTCTCTCTCTCGATAACCGCTTGAGGCCAAAGCACTTCAAAGAGAAACAGCGTTAGGCCTTGTGTGTTTAATGGATTCTACCTCTAAGTTCTAACTCGCCCAGTTACCAAGTCTAAGCGATGTACCTGGTCACACACACACACACACTATCTCTCTCACACACACACACACACACACACACACACACACACGCACACACACACAAAGAGTCAAGCCGAATGGCACATACGCATCTCCATGCCATAGGGATTATCAAAGTTGAATATAATTTGTATATGTTTTGTATTTGTTATTTCAGTGTTGCCAGGTTTTGTACTTTATTAATAGGATTTGATATTGGTGCTTATTATGCTGGTAGTAGAAGGATGGGTATTATGAAACTTTATTATTATTATTATTATATTATTATTATTATTATTTATTATTATTATTTTATTATTATTATTTACTATAATGAGTAAAGGGACGTGAAAAGATAAAAATTAGCTAAAGAAAGCCAAAACGAAGAGAACAGGAATAATGACTAATGTAACAACATATATGTTATTAATAAAGAGAAATGAAGTATGCAAGAAAACATCAATGCATCTTACATCTTTTTGACCATCTTCTAAATTGCTGTGGAAAGTTTTGCTTGAATTGATGGCTTTCCGTATATGAAAAGTATATCTAATTTCTCTCTCTCTCTCTCTCTCTCTCTCATCTCCGTCCTCTCTCTCGATCTCTCTCTCTCTCTCTCTCTTCTCCATTTCTTCGTATTATTACTGTATATAATAATGTCTTATCTAGCGCAAAGTATAATGTTATTTTTAAAATATATATATATATTTTATTATATATATATATATATATATATATAGTATTATATATAGTATATCTATATATATATGTAGTATATATATATACTATATATTATATATATTTATATATATATATTAATAAGTATAAGTATAAGTATATATATATATATATATATATATAGTATATATATATATATATATATATATTATATATATATATATATTATATATTGTTATAGATATATATATAGATATATATATATATATATATATCTACATATATATATGTGTGTGTGTGTATACGTATACAGTATATATATATATATATATATATATATATATATATATATATATATATCTATATAGTATAATTTGGGGTGTGTAATTGTACAATTTTCTTTTTTATTTACAGTTAATTGTAAAAAGCAACTCCCCCTTACACACACACACACAACAACAGAAATAACAGATACAAATATAACGGGAATAACGCTTATTGGGAAAATAACTTTGAAGAATTTTATCAGGCACATTTTTTTGCCTTAAGTGTTCCAATATGCTATTCTTGTCCAGTGGCGAACGCGGATGCATAAATTAGTTCTCTCTCTCTCTCTCTCGCTCTTTCTTCTTCTTCTTTCTTCCTTAGTACAGGCTAATCAGATGAAATAGAGAAATTTCTCTCTCTCTCTCTCTCTCTCTCTCTCTCTCTCCTTCTCTTCTTCTTCTCTTTCTTTCTTAGTACAGCTAATCAGATTCAAATAGTGAAGTTTCTTCTCTCTCTCATAACTCTCTCTAACTCTCTCTCTCTCTCTCTCTCTCTCTCTCTCTCTCTCTTCTCTTACTACAGGCTAAGCGGATTAAACTAAAGAAACTGGACGACCGATAAGACGTAAATAGAAAAATAAGCGGTGGAATTATGACGGTAAAAGAAATTCCTCCTATCGTAGAATTGGGGAGAATTCGGAAAAGTTGCCATGAACGAGGACCATAAATGAGGATAATATACTTCTAACGATAACGAGCCATTAAGAGTGAGAAAATCTCATAAAAGAGTCGAGAAAATCTCCTTCGATGTGGTCGCAAAAAAAATATAATAAAAAATACTCTCCAGACGCTGTTTTATTGAAGTTTTATTTTTCTAGGAAAATAACTTCTCCCCGAGTGAGTTTTTTTTTACAACTTCCTAATGAACTGGAATCGTTTTATTGCTTGGTTTTATTTTGTTTTATGATTGTTCATTCTGGTGATACCTTGGTGGTTTTCTTTAAGTGCATGTTATTTTATGTTAGTTAAATTTCGTGTTATTGACTTGTTTTCGTATGGTTATGTTGTTTTTTTGTTTTTTTTTTTTCTTTCGATTTCATATATGATAGCCATGTATATTTTTCTTTGTAGTCATTTTTTCCTTTGTAGTTATTTTATCATAGTTGGGTAACTGTATGTCATTTATCGTTTATGTGTTCATCAAGAAATATTGTCAACATTCACTTCTGTCTGTGAAATCATATTCGCTTTTTTAGTGAAATTTGTTTTATGCGTGAGGCTCTCTTGTTTCATCTGCCAATACAGTCAAAGTTAGAATATATGGGTGTATATTTATAAGTCGCTTTAGATGGTAGTATTCCCTTTAGCAGCTTCTCTGTAATAGACTGATGTGCATTACGTGTTTACATATTGTATAAGTTCACATTCGAATATTTTGAGTGGTTGTATAAATAGATATGTTTTTCTTTTCTATATATATTTTATATATCAATAATGTGTATATCATTTTCATCAAATTTCATTGAAAATATAGACCATAGATCATACATGACG
>NC_087216.1:19688568-19691068 GCF_015104395.2 Macrobrachium nipponense | reverse complement strand
TATATAAAATATTAGAGAAAATAGTAGATAAATATATACCGAAGAAGAAAAGTAAACATCAGTCATGCATACCAAGAGACAGAGGGATCTTGTTCCAGAAAATCAGAAAGTGGAAAAAAAAAGTCTTGCAAAAGAAGAAAATGCTTGGAAAGTGATGGAACTAAAAAGTAAGATAGAAAATGCAGAGCCAAAGATAATACAATCAAAAGAAAATGAAAAACGTGACTTGGAAGAAAAAACCCTAGTAAATATCAAGCAAAACCCCAAACTATTGTACTCGTATGCGAAAAAGATGAATAAAAGAAGAAATAGAAATAAAAGACCCCTCTAAGAATTGAAGGTTAGATTGACGGAAATTTGAAAAAAAAGAAAAAAAGGAAATATGCAATATATTGGCAGAAAGATATAAGAAAGAATTTATCCCCTAGAATTTGATCAATGAAGATTAATGATTGTAGAAATAATGATGTAAAATAGAGAAATAATTTATCGGACATAGATATTAATGAAGCCAATATAGTGCAGGCTATTAATGAAATTAAAAATGGAACAGCAGCAGGGCCTGATGGTGTCCCTGCTATTTTGTTAAAGAAAGTAGTTCATTCTATCGCAAAGCCCCTTGCAATATTATTAAGGCAAAGTGTAGATACAGGCAAGATTTATGATGAGCACAAATTAGCATATATTACTCCTACTTTCAAAAGTGGATCAGGACTAGAGGCAAGTAATTATAGGCCCGTGAGTCTAACATCACATATTATGAAAGTGTATGAAAGGGTAATGAAGAAAAATATTATGAAACCTTTAATAAAAAAATAATTTGTTTGATATGGGACAACATGGTTTTGTACCCGGAAAAAGTACACAAACCCAACTGTTAGTCCACCGTGAGACCATATACAAAAATATGAAAAGCGGAAAAGAAACAGATGTGGTTTATCTAAACTTTGCAAAAGCTTTTGACAAGGTACACCATAATATATTAGCGAAGAAAATTAGAAAACATAATATAGTGGATAAAGTAGGAAGATGGTTAAAAGAATTCTTACACAACAGAAAACAGATAGTTATTGCAAACGATGAGAAATCGGATGAAGCTAAGGTAATATCCGGTGTGCCACAAGGTACGGTGCTAGCTGCATTGTTGTTTGTTATTATGATTGCAGTCATAGACAGTAATGTTAACGACTCGGTAGTAAGTAGTTTCGCTGATGACACAAGAATAAGTAAAGAAATTAATTGTGGTGAAGATAGGAACGCGCTACAAAGAGACCTTAACAAAGTAAATGAATGGGCAGAGGTAAATAGGAGGGTATGTAACTCTGATAAATTTGAATCAATAAATTATGGAGATAGAGGAGGAAAGCTTTATGCATATAGGGGACCTAATAATGAGACAATTACAAATAAGGAAGCAGTTAAAGACCTTGGTGTGATGATGAATAGGAACATGTTATGCAATGATCAAATAGCAATTCTATTGGCAAAATGTAAAGCAAAAATTGGAATGTTGTTACGGCACTTCAAAACAAGAAAAGTTGAACACATGATTATGCTTTGTAAAACGTATGTTCGTAGTCCACTTGAATATAGCAATATGATATGGTACCTACACTATCGAAAGGATATTGCACAAATAGAGAGTGCACAAAGGTCCATTACAGCTAGAATAGAAGAAGTTAAGGATCTTGACTACTGGGAAAGACTACAATTTTTTAAATTATATAGTCTAGAAAGGAGAAGAGAACGCTACATGATAATTCAGGCATGGAAACAGATAGAAAAAAAAAAAAAAAAAAAGGAATTGCCGAAAAAATCATGGAACTAAAAATATCAGAAAGAGCAAAACAGAGGTAGATTTATAGTGCCCAAAACTATACCAGGAAAAATAAGGAAAACACACAGGACATTAATCCACTACGCACCAGCATCGACAATGCAGCGTCTATTCAATGCGTTGCCAGCTCATCTGAGGAATATATCAGGAGTGAGCGTAGATGTGTTTAAGAATAAGCTCAAATATCTAAGCTGCAATACCGGAAGATCCACTAGCAACTCTCTGGTAGACATTAGAGGTGCCTCACACTGAGGGACCTGGGGCAACCCGAACAATACTTTAAGGTAAGGTCTCTCTCTCTCTCTCTCTCTCTCTCTCTCTCTTTCAGAGTATGTTTCGTAAGCTCTCTGTGAGAGCATTTTCTCCCTCTTTTATTTGGGGGGGGGGGTGGGGGGGGGAAGGGGGGGAAGGGGGGGGGGAGAATTTTTATGACTGAACGTTCTTGTGAAGAAGTTCAATGAGGGGCTTTTATAATTTAATGTCCATTCATTTTTTTTTTTATCATAGTTTGATTTACGTCATACTTTCTGTTTTTAATTACAATTAATTCTGATTTAGAACCTTTATTTAATTCTGATTTAAAACGTTTATGTTAGCTACCCCTCCTACTCTGTTACTGTTCGGTAACTTCGGGGCTCATCAGAATTTAAGCAGATTATTTAT
>NC_087216.1:19646068-19683568 GCF_015104395.2 Macrobrachium nipponense | reverse complement strand
TACTTGATTTCCAGATCCAGCCGGCTTCTGGCCGAGTGCATTTTTTATCAAGCTCTGTTTGTGCTTGCGACGCTTGCCACCTGTCACCTTTACTCGGAAATCAGGGATCTAGTCGCTTGATTCTGCTTCTCTTTCAGTTTCAGGAATTTTCTTCGTGAGTGTTTTCCTTCCATCAATAAGTTTATTTTTCTCCCTGTCTGTTTTGTTTCTGTCAAGCCCTGACTAGACACAGGCATTAGGTTACTGGAAAGATATAGACACAGGCATTAGGTTACTGGAAAGATATGAATCTTGTTAACTCCTTCCTCATAGTTTAAAAAAATTTATTTTTCCTGTCTGTCTGCGAGACTTGTTCTGTCAGCCCCCCCCTGGGGGGAAAAAAAAGCTAAATAGAAAACCAAAAAGGCATTTAGGTTACTGGAAAGATATAAGACCACCAGGCATTAGGTTTACTGGACAAAGAATATAGACACAGGCATTAGGTTACTGGATTGATATAATCTTGTCTCACCATTCTCCTTAGCATAGATTTTAGACTGATCAGTTTAATTTACTTAAATTACACATTCAAATTTTTGGGGCCTTTTTTTTTTTTGCCGAGGTGGGGAAATCCATGTTTTTTTCCGAAAATATTCGTGTTAACCACCATTGCATACTACGTTAAATAGACCTTATGATTATTTCTATTTTCTTTTGAATTCAGTCCCGCAAAACCTGAACAGTTTTATATGTGTATTATATTGAAATTTAGTCTTGTGAAGTATTGTCCCTGAATGATGTGCCTCTCGGCAAAGGAGCCAGGCATACCCGCCATATTGCTTTGAATTTATGACGCCGTTGTTACGCTTCGTCTGATTTCAATGTGTACATTAAAATATTAAGGCAGGAAAAGCGAATATCCCTCTCGTAGAATATGCGTTTGTTGAACACATTTCTCTCGTCACCTGTGACAGGAATACAAATGAAAAATTATCACCCTGGCAGCAAATTGTCACAGCTGGACTGGCGGAAAGACAGATTGTGAGAGCTGACAGAAAGAGAAATCGTAACTCCTTTCCCTGACTAGTGATATTCCATAAACAACAATTATGTAGTATATATATTATATATTTTTGTGTGTGTGTGGAGTGAAAGACTGTTTTATACTCCCTCGTATCCGCTTACAGTGATTTTGCTCCCTAAGGGAAATAATTTCCTAATGTAGCTACGGATTAATTATTTGAGAGAGAGAGAGAGAGAGAGAGAGAGAGAGAGAGAGAGAGAGAGAGAGTTGCAGTATGTGATCTTGCTGGGTGTGAAGGTTGATAGATTATAACTTTTACTTTATTTATTTATTTTTTTAATATCTCTGTACCCTTGGCGAAGGAATCATTCTTTCATTCTTCTGTAGCGTATTGGTGTCAGTATTGAAAGAAAGACCTTATTATCTTTATTCGTTCTTTAAATTGATAAAATTGAGCTGAAATACCGTGTTATCGATTATGCCCGTTATTATTTTGCAGTATATTATACGGTCCCAAGGTGACACTAATATCCTTCTAGAGCAATTCGATAAGTAATTATCTTTCTAGAGTAAATTGCCTAAAATTATCTATTTTTATTTCATTGTCAGCCTAGCTGTTTTAATGTGCGCAGTTATGTGGATGAAAATGATGGTTGTGGTCGCGTTTTATTCGCTCAAAACCGATAAACCAGATGTTTCTGGCTAATTGAATCCGATGTTTATCTTTTAATCGTTTTACACGTGACCCGTTGGGTAATCTGGCTTATTTAAATGGAAAGGTAGGCGTCACCCAGTTATTTTATCTGAAATTCTTGGTAAATTTCAGATGATAGTGGATATTTGCTAAAATTCTGTGTAATTTTCGTATTGAAAATAAATTGCTACTTGTTGCAGTAGACGATTGAGGTTACTTGTAATAAGCAGCTAAGTTTCGAATAGGTTTACTATTTGAAATTAGTTTTGTCTCCAGTTTTTGGTAAATTTTGAATGCAGCTGGATATTGATTGTTCTTCCTTAGATATGACGATATGTTTCAGTGCAAGAAAGAGGTTAACTGCTAATACTGTTGTTATTGTACATTTAAGCTGCCTGTTTTAATATTTGAACATGCGATTAAGATAGGATCTTATAACATGAAAAAAATTACTGCATACCATTAGTATGCAAAATGAGAATTTAAGCCAGCCATTTCTAATAGATGAATATACGACTAAGGTCGAATCTTACAAATTTGTAACAAAACCTGACCGATAATTTGTTACAGAGAAAGAAAAAGACAATCTTGATGCAAAAATATCCGGAACCATTGCCAGAAGAACCTCCATCCTGGCATTCAGATAAAGGCTGAGAGAGAGAGAGAGAGAGAGAGAGAGAGAGAGAGAGAGAGAGAGAGAGAGAGAGGTCGTTAATCGTGGCGAAAACTTTCGAAAAGAGTCGTCACGAACGTAACCCTTTTAATGCATAAACGTGGAACCTCTTTTAGAAGACGAGTTCATTAAGCAACTCCTTTTGAAAAGGAGGCGGAGAACAGATGTCTTCCCCCTGAATGGGAACAGAGACTTAGGGAAACTATACTGTTCTACCGACGTGTAGGTCTTCTCTTCTACCCACATCTTTCTAAGTCTTCTTGCTGGGAAGAACCGGGGAATTTCACGTATTTTCTTTTGAGTAAGTTTCCTGAGAGATGCGGGATTCCTTTACACATGTTAGAGTGAGTCAGTTCTCTCTCTCATGTATGTATGTGTATATGTGTGTATATATTACATATACATAGTACATAATCCCATTTCCCAAATAAGAAGATGGTTCAGAAAATAACAGAATAACAGTCCACCCTTCGACAGTCTGCGTTCATTGCAGAACTTTTCGTTTATTGTTAAAAAAAATTGATTTTCTTCAGATATGTCTAATATCTCAAGTAGAGTGATATTTACCTCGATATTCCAGCTCAGTCCACCGGTTATTGTTCTTTTTTTTTCTTTTTTCTATTGTTTTCTTTCTAAACGTACAATTCACAATTTCCTTCGTTTACCGGCGAGCGCCATTTATTAGTCGCTTATTTAAAGCTGCCATGGCATTGTGGGAGTATTCCTTTGCCAGGAATGTTTGCGATATGCGAGTTAAGCTAAGGATGAGCAGCATCCTTGGATGTAAACATTTCCTCGAAGAAGAAGAAGAAGAAGCTGAGACTACTTGTCTTAATTGTAGGATATTTATAATGTCCTCGTGGCCTTTAGATGCCCTATAATATATATATATATATATATATATATATATATATATATATATTATATATATATATATATATATATGGGTGTGTGTGTGTGTGTGTGTAACGAAGAAACACCGAAAAGGTTGCCTCTTCTTTTATGGAATATTAATTTCATATATGTTTATGGAATACGCTTACGTAATACAGTTCGCTCCTCGAGAGAGAGAGAGAGAGAGAGAGAGAGAGAGAGAGAGAGAGAGAGAGAGAAATAACTCAGAGAGAGAGAGAGAGAGGTAGAGAAGGAGAAATGATAAATAAGAGAGAGAGAGAGAAATAACCCACGGAGAGAGAGAGAGAGAGAGAGAGAGAGAATGATAAATAACAACACTGTCCAGCAAACTATCTCAGTCGGACTGAAGCACAGAGACTGATTACCAGCGGAGCTGTCAAGTAGAGTGATGGACATAAATCCGTAATAAATCCCTTCTCTTAACTGTGGGGTGGAGGGGAAGGTGTGGATGCCATATGACGAAAAATCCTCGTGGATATGAGAAGATTTTTTCCCCCTCAGATTGACCTTTCTGGGGTTTTTTTTCTAACTCTCTAACGGAATGCACTTTTTTTCGGGACTGGCTTTGAATTCATTATTAAAGAGCGAGAGAAGAGATGTTTGTTAGCAGACGCGTAACCTTTCGTACCTCTTGGTATTTAGAAGGGATAGAAATATCTTCCTTTTATTACTCGTTTTGTTTCAATTTTCCTTTTACTGTATTCCTTTTATTCTTGTTTTAATTTTTCACGTAAACGAGACTTCGACTGCGATGGGAAAAGAAAAGGATATTGAAAGTGACGGTGACAGAAAACGGGTTTTGTTCTGGCTATCTGTTTTATTTAGTATTAAAAGGAAGACCATTCGATTTTTTGCATTGGAATTGACACATTGTCGCTTACTCTGGGAGTAAGTCTACAAACTGCTTTGTTGTTGTTGTTGTTGTTGTTGTTGTTGTTGTCGAGGAGGGGGGCGATAGGAAAGCCTTAAAAAATCTGTAAAAAGGTAGTTCGCTTTGAGTTAAAGATACATGAATTTTAAGGTATGATATTTATGATTTATTTATTAGAATGGAAATTTAAAAAATAATAAAGTGCATAAAATGGAAAAGTAAATCCACAATAATATGCCTGTTTGATCTTGTTATTCAAAATACAAAGCAGAAAGCTTTCGATGACCTGCAGGGTCCTCCTTGTCAATCTGAATATAATTACTAACAGTGACCATACAAAAACTTTGTTTTTTTGACTAGTTTACAAATAGCCTGTTTGATGATGTAGTTGGCTCTTCACGTTATCCCCTCGTTCTCCAACGGCAAACCAGCTAATCGCCTGGATCTTCGAAGTGGCGGTTCGTCTCTTGTATCGTTTGATCTGTTGTCCGTAGCAGCTTGGGCGCCTGCAACAAGGGACACAGGATGTGTCCCTGTTACCTGAACAAAAGAAGATGAGGCAGCGGCAGTATGAGAGGTGGCTAGATTATTGGTGTCATTACTATGCAAGCTTTCTCTGTTATAATCTCTTATAAACTGACAGCAAATTATTTCATTTAAAATAAAATCTTTTTGCGTAAAGGCTTTATTGCCTTCCATAGAGAGACCCCTGTTAATAATTGCTCCTTCAACGAACCTTCTAATACCTGTATCCTTACTATTGAAAATTACTTTTGACTCGTTCCAATTTATGCGGTGATCGTCATTTAAACTATGTGAGACTAGTGCATTATTCTCAGCGTGCAAATTATAAGTTCTTTTGTATTCATTGATTCTGATTGGTAGTCCCCTCCCACTTTCTACGTAATATTTCTTATCGCAATCCAGGCAAGGTATTTCATAAACACCAATTTCTTTGTTAAAGCTTAGGTTGGAGTTATTATTTTGCATGAGACAGCCTTTGAGCGTTTTCTTATAGTTGAAGACCAGGTTGACCTTTTCTTCACCTTTTTCATTAACTGTTTTTCTAATATTTCGTAAGTTAGGATTAAATGGTAAGGTTAGATACTTTTTTTATGCTTTTTTGTATTCATATGTAGAAAATCATTTTGGCTTTAGTGAAGGAATTATTTATGAAATTTTCTGGATAGCATAATTTTCCAAAAACTTCTTTTACATGATGAAATTTCGCTATCAATATATTCAGGATCACATATTTTCAAGGCTCTTAGAATGAAATTTATCATTATATTCTGCTTTACTTCATTATTATGAAAAGAATAGAAGTGGACATAAGCTTCAGCATTAGCAACTTTTCTGTAAACACTAAATTTAAAACTAAATGTAATAGGGTCATGGTATACCAAAACATCAATGAAGGCAGCTTATTTTCCACTTCATATTCCACCGTAAATTGAATGAAAGGTAGTATGCTACTGACAAATCTCAAAAACTGTTCGAAGTCTATTTGATTACCTTGGAAAATTACGAAGACATCGTCGACATGTCTTACCCAAATGAGTGGTTTTAGATTTGGATCGCATTTGGAGAGGATTTCAATTTCTACAAATTCCATGCACAACTTTGCAAGGATGGGGGATAAGGGTGAACCCATGGCTACGCCAAATTTTTTTTTATTGCCTTCATTGTTGAATGAAAATATTGTGGGTGAAACACATAGACGAAAAACTGTTCTGTAGGAATAGGGAAGTTAACATTTCCAATTCCTGACTGTTCCTTTAATTTTGTAAGGACAAACTATAGAGGCACATTAGTAAAAAGGGCCGTAACATCTAGGCTAATCATTTTCCCTCTTATATTACCGTTTCCTAAGCCTGTCTATAAAGTTACTTGAATGAAGTAAGTGAGCATTAGAAAAGGGGCCTAATAATGGGGTGAGCTGTTCGGCTAACTTTGATATTTTATTCAAAACTAACTCTTTTTGTTCATTCACCGTGAGGGTATTGGTTATTTTCTTCACGCCTCTTTTGAATTTCATTTGTGAGAGGTTACCGACGGCAACTCTGACACTGCCACTGCCTCATCTTCTTTCGTTCAGGTAACAGGGACACATCCCGTGTCCCTTGTTGCAGGCGCCCAAGCTGGTATGGACAACAGGTCAAACGATACAAGAGACGAACCGCCACTTCGAAGATCCAGGCGATTAGCTGGTTTGCCGTTGGAGAACGAGGGGATAACGTGAAGAGCCAACTACATCATCAAACAGGCTATTTGTAAACTAGTCAAAAAAACAAAATTTTTGTATGGTCACTGTTAGTAATTATATTCAGATTGACAAGGAGGACCGAGCAGGTCATCGAAAGCTTTCTGCTTTGTATTTTAAATAACAAGATCAAACAGACATATTATTGTGGATATACTTTTCCATTTTATTTTATTAACTCATGTGATTATGAGGTTTCTGTGAATAAAGTGTATGTTAGACCGTACAGAAAAATAATTTTTTAAAATAAAAAAAACATTTTAATATATATATATATATATATATATATATATATATGTGTGTGTGTGTGTGTGTGTGTGTGTGTGTGTGTGTGTGTGTGTATGGTGTATGTATGTATGTATAAATACAAATGCCACGAAGGAAAACATGAAACAACTGATTGGTTGCCAGACCTTTCGACCCATCAATCCAGGACCGTTGGGTCGAAAGACCTAGGAACCACTTTTCATTTCACTTTTTCCTTCGTGGTATTTCCCTTCATTTCTAGATTTCATCACGTCCCATATCTTACGTGATTCAGTTATACATACGTACAATATATATATATATATATATATATATATATTATATATATATATAGTGTGTGTGTGTGTATGTATGTATGTGTGTGTATAGATATACTTTGTAATATATAACTTTCCTTAACATATTTTAATCAGTATATCCTCTTTATAGAATTCTCGTCTTCCTGAACCAGACTGTAATGAAAATTTGAATGCGAAGAAGTGCATGACTGATGCTTGAAATCATATTACCACATGGTTACGCTAGTGAATGCGTCCCCCTAAGGCGATGTCTATTTCATTAACCACATGAAATTATGCTGTGATGGTTTTTCGTGTTGGCTTAATTTGCGAGATAAATGAATCCACGCGTCCCTCGTTTAGTTACTGATAATCCATTAGGGAAAATGGGTTAGCAATTATCCATAACGTCATTAACGGCATGTTGTTTGACATTTGGGCGAAATTAATCATTTTGGTTCTTATTTTTTATTATTTTCTCGTTTTTTTTTACTTTTAGGCTTATTTTTTATTTTAAGTTTTATTTTTTATTGTTGATAATGATTTTTATTATAATTTATTTTTATTTATTTATTGTTTATTTTGTATTATAGTGTGTAGGTTGCTCCTGCCTCCTTAAGAGGCCATCACTTTTCTTGTTAACTCATGTGCGATGTCAAGAAAATTATTTCTGAAAAAAATGTATCCCCGACCGACGACACCAAAAATATCGACCTAATTATCTACTACCAGAATCGGAGGACGCGCGACCTAATTATGAAAAATAACCCCTCTCCACAGGTACGAGACCCCCTGAAGCAGACGCATGTGGTGTACCAGTATACATGCCCAGTCCGCGGTTGCAGCGGCGCCTACGTTGGTATGACTACCATGCGCCTGTCGAAGAGACTCTCGTGCACGCCCAAGAGGGGGCTATCAAAAATCACGAACGCACCAAACTCAAGAGGCCATCTCCCGGGATGTGATCATCACCAAAACACGAAGATCATCGGAAGGCCCCTGATGCCCGTCGGTTACGCCTGCTGGAGGCGCTTCTCATCCAGCAAGTAAGACCTACACTAAATACGACGCAGGAAGAATTTCTCCTCCCTACGAGTATGAGAAGACCTGCCACCAACAATGACACCACCGAGCACGACAACTCCACGGAAGACGACGCCCCCGAACGAGATACTCCCGCAGCCAATCATAATCAAGTTAGCCGTGACGTCCCGCAGCATAGCGAAACGCCCATCGACGTAACCGCGCCGCTAAGGAGGTCTAAAGGCTGGGCTGCAGGACTTACAGTATCGCAACCATCAACGCATGGAAAGTGGCTTGAGACCCGGTTCAAGCCACCAATGAAAACGAAGACCTACCGCCACCCAGCCAATAGTAGATCAGCATGGGGCCGGAACCCCCTGCTGTCAACTCCAAATATAAACGAGGACGGACACCACTTCAAGATCAGTCCACCCTCAGCTTCCCAGCCCGAGGATGTCTGGCAGCTCCAGACGAAAGCTCGCTTGCTTCAAGAAAGAGAGAGAGAGAGACATATATATATATCGTTAATGACTTTGATAACTATGGTATCATAGTTTATCTGTAAAATTCAAATATATGCACCAATTTTGGCTCTGTATTTGATCATGACCTCCATAGGCGCTCTACTAGCCTGTCTAAGTAGCACGGATAAAGCCGCTATTCGGAAAATAGAGAAGAATAATCTACAAGTGTAATGCTGCTGAAGTAGCCATTACTTTTAATAAAAATATTATTATTATTATTATTATTATTATTATTATTATTATTATTACTATTATTATTATCCAAATGAATTACCCCAGTTCCGTGATAAAATCAGTTTAATGTCTGACGTTCGCCAGTTTCCATCTCTCTCTACCACTGAAAGGGACGAGCGATGAAAACTGTTTAATTTGTATACGTAGATGAGGTCGCATGGGAGAGGAGAGCCTTCGCCCCATTACGAGACAGGAAAGAGGAAAAGTTTTAATGAGAGCATCGAAGTCCGCTGGTCGAGAAAACTCCGAAGCAGTCGGTGGAAATAAGGAGGCAAATTATCTTTAACGTAAATTGCGGCGATTGAAGGCCAAATTTAATCTTTTTAGCTTTATCTTTATTTCACATTATTGTGTTTTTATCTCTCTTCATAACAGAGCAGTCCTTCCTGTGGACGCTTGCTGACCAAGTCAGTAGCTTGTTGCCTGTTCCGTATTAATTTATATATAATAATACTAATAATACGTAGTATTAATTAGTATTATTATTATTATAATATATATTTTTTTTTTTTTTTTTTTTTTTTTTTTTTTGCTCTATCACAGTCCTCCAATTCGACTGGGTGGTATTTATAGTGTGGGGTTCCGGGTTGCATCCTGCCTCCTTAGAGTCCATCACTTTTCTTACTATGTGCGCCGTTTCTAGGATCACACTCTTCTGCATGAGGGCCCGGGAGCTACTTCAGCCTCTA
The DNA here is from genome assembly GCF_015104395.2 of Macrobrachium nipponense. Lineage (NCBI taxonomy): Eukaryota > Metazoa > Arthropoda > Malacostraca > Decapoda > Palaemonidae > Macrobrachium > Macrobrachium nipponense. Next base: position 19,674,134 of record NC_087216.1, on the reverse strand, counting down.
GTTTTTTTTCTAGATTCCTTTTCAAGGATCTTGGGATCGTGCCTAGTGCTCCTATGATTATGGGTACGATTTCCACTGGCATATCCCATATCCTTCTTATTTCTATTTTCAGATCTTGATACTTATCCATTTTTTCCCTCTCTTTCTCTTCAACTCTGGTGTCCCATGGTATTGCGACATCAATGAGTGATACTTTCATCTTGACTTTGTCAATCAACGTCACGCCTTGTCTGTTTGCACGTATCACCCTATCCGTTCTGATAACCATAGTCCCAGAGGATCTTTGCGTGATCGTTTTCTATCACACTCCCTCAGGTTGGTGCTCGTACCACTTATTACTGCAAGGTAGCTGATGTTTCTTGCACAGGCTCCATTGGAGAGCTTTTTGCCACTGAATCATGCCTCTTTTTGTACTGGTTCTGTGCAAGTGCCGGGCATTATCTTGCTGTGGGGTTTATGGTTTCATTTTTTCGTATAGTACCTTCCTACATATGGGAGAGATGTTATTTCCATCTATCGTTCTTTGAACATATCTGGTTCTTAGGGCCTGATCTTGTGCCGCTGTTATCATTCCTTCAGTTTCCTTCTTTAGCTCTCCCCCTCTGTAGCCATTGCCATGTGTCATCGCTGGCTAGTTCTTTAGTCTGTCTCAATGTATTGTCCGTGCATTGGTTTGTTGTGCCACCGTCCTCTGTTCTGTCTGTCATTCTCCTGTCTCTGTATATTTCTGGGTCTTCGTCTACTTATTATTATTATTATTATTATTATTATTATTATTATTATTATTATTATTATTATTATTATTATTATATTATAGTGTATAAATTATAATAATGTAATAATGATATGAGTAATGTGTGGAGATTTAGTATAATAATAATAATAATAATAATAATAATAATAATAATAAATAATAATAATAATTTAGTTTGTCTGTATGTTGAAATATAAACGTGTAGTTTGTAAACTTCCCAAAAGCTTTAATTATTAGCGAAAACATTATTTCAAAGTTCTGCCATAAATATATGAATATTATCTTAAATATAAATCAGGGCTTACCCACAAAACTCCCTCGTGCCTTCAGGCTCCACAGGAGCAACAAATAATAATTTTAGCGGAAATATATCACCGAAAAAGTTTCAAGCCATAAATATATTTTTATTTGCGCAGGGATATTCCTTTTCGGCGAAGGAGATCCCCATTGTAAGTCTGCCAGCGTTTCAATGGATAATACTACTTCGTTTGATATGAATATTGTCTTGCTTTACAATAGCAGGTCTGGAAAGGCGCTGCTGGTCTTCGCAGAATGAATAAATTTAAATGCATTTCGATTATAGTCACTGAAAAGGCAAGGGTTAGGAAGTTAAATGCGCTGGTTGGTTGACTGTACGTGGTAGGTTTTTTAATTATAACCATTTATTTTTGTTTATTTATTTATTTATTTTATTTTTTGCAATGTTTAGAACCTGTGTGCTCTCTTTTTTGCATGTTTGTGTATATATATATATATATATATATATATATATATATATAGATATCATATATATATATATATACACTATGTATGTATGTATGTATATACGTGTATATATATATTATATATATTATACAATATAATAGTTTGTTCTGCACACACAAGGTATTTGTTACTTTCAAGTTCATTCGATCGAACATCCATCGTTTCCTAATTATCCATGAAAAAGATTTCCTGTTCACTCAATGTATATTTCGTATAAAACGACTCCTAATATTGATGATAAAAAAAAAACTTTGGCGTATTTCATATCAGTCATTTGTTGTTGTTATTTCTCCCCATAAAGCAAAGAAGAACAACATTCCATTATCTGAACTTCGTAAACAAAGCCAATTCATCAAAATTTCTTTCAATTTCCGGTGTCGCTTTCATTACCTTGGTCTTATGCGTCTCTTGAACGATAACCTAATTTGCGTTGTTTTCATTTACTGCTAATTAACCTCGAGGCCGGAGGTTGTCCAGGCCAATTGGATCCGCATTTATCTGGGGATTACGTTACGTGTGACCTTTCGGGGTCATGAACGTGACTTGACTTGTTAAATCCTGGACTGAGAAGGGGGAGGGGGAGGCGGGGGGGCGTCGTCGCCCAGTCATTTCCCAACAGTCACTGTCGAGTTAGGTCGATGATCGTCGACCTTTGTTTGCGGTTTTGATGCGGTTCTGCTCTGAGCTGATGATCGAATGTAATTATATGCATTAAGGTAATCGCGATGCAAGAGGTAATCGGCTTCATTAGGACGTGACGTGGTTCTGAAGACGTTTGAATCTATAAGTGCAGTAATTTACTAATTATTAATTGATGGCAGTGTGTAAAATGACACGTATCTGGATATAATGAGTACAAGCACCCAATATTATTCGTAGCTTTAAGGTGGCGTTGCAAAAACGAAGGCCTTCGACATCATTCGGAAGGTCATGACTGCTATCCAATTAGGGTATTACAAATGAAGGTATCCTGGGACCACTGAATAAAAGAATGAATCGATAAAAATTTAAAAGTGAAAAAATGATAATTAGAGCATCGCAAAGGCGTGAAAAAGTGTCATTGGACCGAACGCTTTGAAACGCCGCTGCTCGTTCGTCCATTGAACTGGGGAAAATGTAATAGAAAATGAATTAAAAGGCTTAAAGGAAAACGCCCCCTGTTGTTGATGGAGGCCTCGAGCAGCTGTTGTCAGATGTCATTAAGCAACTTTTATTTTTCCTCTTTTTTATTTTTATTTTTTTATTTAAGAATTTTTTTTTAAGTGATGATGTGGGACATCTATTGAGAGGGGTTTTTCCGTAAGTGTCCCCCCTTTCCAGTAGGGGCTCGAGGGATGCCCCCCGAAGGAAACGACAAATTTAACGGAACTACTATTGTGTCCTCTTCCTTTAAGAAAAAACAACATAGAGAGGGCTTTAGATCCGTTATAAAGTAGTCAGAACGGTTGTCCGCCTTGTATGTTTTATCTCTCTCTCTCTCTCTCTCCTCTCTCTCTCTTATAATCGAGTTGTATATTTTTTCTCTAATCATATGTTATTACAAGGGGACCAATATTTTAGCCACTTGACCTCTCAGTCTCTCTCGAAAATAGAAATATATATAATTTATGTTAGTTTGGTGGCTCCCTTTAAATTATAGGTCTTAAAGCTTTGCTATGTATCCTTATAGTAAAAATCATTATCATATGTTCCCATGCATTCACTTTTTTAGCTAAACATAATGAAAATGTTTATGCGTTGATGCCATGTTGTTATTTTTAATATTTTTAATGTTTGATAATTAATTTATTGAAACTTGGATGGAAATTTTTGAGATGTTGTATTTATGAAGTATATTGAATTGAATATAGAATTAAGCCAAAGGCCAAGCGCTGTGATCTATGAAACGGAAATTGACAGTAGAAAGGTTTGAAAGGAGTAACAGGGGGAAAACATCGCAGTTACACTATGAACCAATTTAAGAGAATATGAAAGGAGGTACAATAAAAGAAACGAAAGGGGTTGCAGCTAGGGGCCGAAGTGACGTTGCAAAGAACCGAAAGTAATGCATACAGTGCACCGCATGAGGTGCACGGACGGCACTAACCCCAGGGGTGGTTGGGTGCAGTGGGAAGAATGGGAGAATAGGGCTTAAAGTGGCTATAATCCAGAGCTTTTGGGAGAATAGATAGATAGCTATTAAAAGCGTTCAAGAGATTTCCTTAGTTACTGTGACAGCATAGAAGATGGGAACTGATTACGTCATCGGGCAGAAACTGTTTATTTTCATCGGAATATTTTGCCCTGGTCGTTTTAATTCCATTCAATTCATTACTAAGATAAACATCCAATACCTCCTTGAATGTCTAATCTTGGCTTTCCATAGTATTGTAGCATTAGGAAAGGCAATATGGTATAATTTACCATATGCTGTGATGTAAATAATAAATGCCATGTTTCTCGGATTAAGAATTCAGTCGTGAAATTACTCCATTGAATGTAAATGGTATGATTTAACATAATATCAGTGTGATATTTTAATGTAAGAGTTGCTAGATTGAATTATTCAAATCCACTCTGCCAATAAGAATTTTTTTTTATTGAAGGTTTCTGTAGTAATTGTTGATTATTCTCTCGCCCGCGCCTAGGAGAGAGAGAGAGAGAGAGAGAGAGAGAGAGAGAGAGAGAGAGAGAGAGTGGGGTTACATGTATGCCATATATATATATGTGTGTGTGTGTGTGTGTGTATTTACGTGTGTATATATATATATATAGTAATATAATATATAATATATATTGTGTGTGTGTATATTTATATGTAAATATTCACATATAAATATATATAGGTGTATATAATATATATATATATATATATATATATATATATATATAGATATATATATATATACATAGCAAAGATAGCTGAAACCTTGTATATACAAAAAAAAAATTAGCTTCTTATCAGGGGAGCCCATTTGAATAATTAATCCTGCAGTAAGCATTACATTGGAAAATCGCTCTCAGAAACGTCAAATCATACCATTTGCATTCAGAGTAGAAATTACGCGACTGAATTCTTAATCCGTCAAAAATTAATGTGGGTCGGTAAACATGGCATATATTATTTACATGAACGAGAGAGGGTAAACTGTAATATAAAGCCTCTGCTTATGGTATAGAACAGAGAGAGAGAAGAGAGAGAGAGAGATGAGAGAGAGAGTAGTAGTAGTAGTAGTAGTAGTAGTAGTACATTTATTATTTGTATATATATATATATATATATATATATATGAGAGAGAGAGAGAGGAGTAGTAGTAGTATAGTAGTACATTTATTATATGTATATATACAGTTATATATATATATATATATTATATATATATATATATATATATTCACACTACATATATATATATATATATATATATATATATATATATATAGATATTGTGTGTAATATGCATAATATACATTTTCAAGCTATATGTATGCAATATTTAAAGGATTTCATTTACTAAGAAAAATATTTCAACTTACATCAGCTTTAAGCTTTACAATTTTGACCTCTTCATTTATATTATATTTCCATCAGGCGGTGATAAAAGGTTCTACTTGATTTGCATTGAAAATATTTCTTTACTTTTAATTTTTCGGTTGAAACAATATCTTGAAGACTGAAGAACTTCTTATTATAAATTAAATGCGTGAAAAGCTTGGAAAGTTACGTAGTGAAAAGCACTCTTATCTTGGCCTTACGTAACGAAATGCCCTCCCTTCCTCCCCTCTCTTATCTCTCTATCCCCCCCCCCCCCCCCCCGACCCTGCTTCCTCCAAGTTTCCACGTCTTGAGTAAACTTTTGAAATTTCAAGTATTTCAGTCTTGTAGTCTGAAGGGAAATATGAAAATAGAACGCTCTTGCTTTGCTCTATAAGCGAACACGAACATGTGTGTATCTCCACGTGTGTGTGTGTGTGTGTGTGTGTGTCTCATAGAAATTCAGGTGAAATAATGTAAGACTCGATTATTATTATTATTATTAGTTATTATTATTATTTTATTATTATTGTTATTATTATTATTATTATTATTATTATTATTATTATTATTAACGTGCAAGGCAATATTGGACAAATTAAATTTCAAAAATGTGAAGAAAGAAAACAAGCTGATAATGACAATTATTCAAGTCAGGTCAGTATTTATACTCATGAACATCAGTACCAAACATAAACACAAAACATTGTAAACAATATTAAAAAATGGATGTTAGGAGGGTGAAGTTATTTTAAAAGTATTATAAGAACACAAGGAAATACAGGAGATAAACTTGAAATTTAAAAATAGACAAATTATTTTCTGACAACATTGTGTTTTCCCGACTTGTTTGTGTATTTTGTGCGTTTGCCAGGGGAGGTAACTTTCCATATCCCTTTGAACTGAACGCCAACTTCTTTTCTGGTGTTCCGTTTAAAAAAATCGTGTAGCCATTTTTCCTTTTAGAAGACTAGAAAGCAGGATTTTCATTGCAACTTAATTTTCCCCAGATAGAGATATAAAATGACTGCCCTTATCTTTTACCCAAGAAATTTATAAGTCCGCGCCATTGGTCGACAAATGTTCTTATCGAACCCGAAGGGAAACTAAACAAACAAAACCTTCCAGTACAAGCTTCGAGGATTTGACTGTGAAGTGGAGGGGGGGGGGGGGGGGGGGTTGTGTATTTTTATTTTTTAAAAGGTCATGTAAATAATCATAATAAATTACCTATAGGTGAATAGCTTTATGGTATTAAGGCCGGAACCCAGACGCTGGGGCCAACTGCAATGCAAGAATGATGATAATCTACTTTTTATGGTAATCACTACGTGTGTATATTCTCTCTCTTTTCAAAATGCATTATTTGAAAAAATTCTGTATATTTGTTTCTACTATAAATTTCGTTGTTCTCTCTCTCTCTCTCTCTCTCTCTCTCTCTCTCTCTCTCTCTCTCTCTAAAAGTGAGTGACAGCCAGTAAGTAAACTGCTGTTTCGTACGGGGTTTTCCTCTCAACTTAATACATATATATTTTTTTTTTTATGTTTAGTCAGTCTTCTCTGCTATAGCAGTTTTATTTTTCGTGAAAATGCTGAAGTTTTCTCAAAATTCCTGAACTTTTCCCATTATGAGGCTTGAAAAAAAAATATCACCAGAAATCTACACGTGCACAGAATGCTTTTACTCTCTCTCTCTCTCTCTCAAACACACACACACACACACACGGGTGCTATGTTGACTGTAATATTTTGTAGCAAAGAAACTTGCTTTACTCTGGCAGCTTAAAAAAAAACCTAAATATGTCCGCCTTCATATACAGATCTACAAATTCCTAAGGCTTCTGACTTCCAGTATTGTGAGCCATATCAAACCACTCTCGGCAGATCAGCTTTTTGGTAACTTATCCTTTTTTTTTATTTCTTACTCTCTTAATGTGATATTTACTTTTTTATTTTGTTTTTTCCAAGTCTTCTTGCTACCACGAAACCTTGTGAACCAGTAGCGTTCGCTTTTCATGAAAGAAATGTTTCATTTTCTTGTGATCAGAAGCCTGCTCTTTAATCCTTAGATTCGCATTTATTTTTATTGATCGTTGATTCGTATGTCTGCCTTAAAAGTTTGCGATTCGTCGCCACAACCACTACTTTACCCTTGACGTAGTCTTGGAAATTTCTTATCACAAAGGCAATCCTGGAGGCTTCAAACGATAAGCAGAAGGCAAGCAGTGAAAGTTCAAAAGTTCCTTAAAATATGCAATAAATATATAAATTAATTTAAGGAGTAAGAAATGACTGGAAAGATTAAAAGAGTGGAAGAGGAGAAACTGCTTAGTATGAGCAGCTAAATTGCTAATGAGTAGGGAGTCGTGCTAACACCGTTCCCGAAACATTGCAAGAGTAAGAAATTGAATTCTTCTGTCACAGAGAACGAAACTCGAACAAGGGAAGCAGACATATTGCCGAGCGCTGGAAATATGCAAATGGATTTCCCGGGTGTTAATATAATTCGTTAGCGAGGGATTGCAAAATATCCCGTCGGAAATCACTATCCATATTACCACGGAGAACGATCGCCAAGTCGGGTGGAAAGTTCTGGAATGACGGGAATTGGAATTTCATTCCACTTTTTTCTGTGATTCTTCATATTGGTTTCCTTAGTTTTATGTATATATTTGGGAAGTATTGGTTGTTTTAGAGAACATATTGAAGTCCTGATTTTCGGGGTTTTTTTATCGTTGTTTTATTGAAATATTGAAGTCCGGATTTCTTTTTTTATTTGGCTGTTTTATTAAAATATTGAAGTCTGCATTTTCTGTTCTATTTTTTCCCTATTTTGGAAGTCTGGACTTCCTGTTTTTATTTCGTTGTTTCATGAAAATTTAAAGTCCTGATTTCTTTGCCCTGTTTTATGAAAATATTCAAGTCCAGATTAACTGTTTTTTTATTCTTCTTGATTTATTTTTTTTCGCTTTTTCATGAAAATATTGAAGTCCGCATTTTCTGTCTTACTTCTTAGGTAATGGAAGTGTTTTTGTTTTTTTGTAGTATATTAGCAGGCGAATCTTGAGTCTTAATCCTAATGTTAAATATATATCTCCGAGTGTTTTTATTAAGTATTGTAGGTAACTGATGCATAAATCGTTGGTTTAATTCTTACTTTCTATACAATAGAAGTTTTTTTCTATATTACAGTATATTAATAGGCTAATTTTCAGCCTTAATCCTAATATAGAATATATTTACAAAGTTTTGTTTTTTCAATATATCCTCGGTAACTGGTATTTAAATCCGAGTTGTTAGTTTTACTTCCTAGCTAGTAAATGTTTTCTCTATATATAGAATATGAAAAGCACAATTTTATTCCTATTCCCATGTAAAGTATATTTTGTGGGAGGTTTTTTTTTAGAATATATTCTATGAAATTGAGATTTAAATCCAAGTCTTAAGTCTTAATCTTAGGTAATAGCAGTTGTGCCTTTTTATTGCAGAATTTAGTTTTATTGTTTCTATAAAGTATATTTTTCCGAGTGTTTAAAAAAAAATCATTCTAGCTAACAGACCTTCACAAATATATTTCCAAACAAACGCATTAATACCCATTAGCGTCAGCCATTATCCCCCAATATTACCATCAACCCATAAATATAAATAAGGGGTGTAGTGGTTGAGGGGGTACGGGGGGAGAAACAGCCTAAGAAAATAAGGAAATACGTTGACTTCCAGACATTCGACGGTTTGTGCATTTTTCTCTTGTGATTGATCGCCGGGCAGATTTCTTATGCCAGAGATACGTTATTGCAATCTATTTGCATAATCGTGAAATATGAAGGCGTGGCGTTATTTTGGCGTTATTTACAACAGCCTCCTTCCAGGTGGGCTGGGCGGCGAGTAGCCGAACAAATAATGAGGAGAAGGGGAATAATGAGGGGAGTGATAGATGGTGACAAAAATTATTCGTCTCTGACTCAACAGTTAATGAGATAAGAAGGAAGGTTAGATATATTTGTATATTGAACAAAAGGGATCAAGCTATATAGAAATAAGAATATAAAGGGCGTTATATTGGTATTGGGATGTGGGAGAAAATATGGGATTCGATTTCTGTAGTTACATCGTAAATACAGCTTAGATTTATGGCTGAATAAAAAAGGAAACGAGGGAATCAGGAGATGAAAATGTAAGAAGAAATGAATGTATGTTTAAGCAGGAAAGATTTATGCGCATAGAAATAAGAGGAGGAGGAGAAGGCCCGTATGGAAATGAAATAACCTAATTCGTTGAGCTTTGGAATTTATGCATAAAATGGCGTTGGTGAAACTGATTAGTTACGTTCAGAAGATGACGTGGGTGCAGATTTTAATCTTCGTGTAATTTAATCAGGGTTTCTCATGTGAGTATTTAAAGAATTTAATTTAAAAGTGCTTTACACTGTTATACACAATTATTTATTTTAGCTGACGTTAAACATTTTTATAAGTAATATATTGCTTTGAACTATTAACTATCAATCAAGGTGAACAGCAAGGAAAGCGTCTGTAGATATTTACCGTCAGCATCAAAAATAAACTTTGCTATAGTTTATAGTTTATCCGCATTCAAAATGTATGTTAAAAATGTTGAAAACAAAATACATGGATGAAGATAGTTTAATCGTATTGTTTATTAACAAAAATATTAATCGAAATAAAAAATGATAATTTTGTATACGTCATATTTTTTGTGATGTTATACTCTTTAATAGTTGACAAGCCTCATTTGTTGAGTGTAGTTTTCACTATAAAGAGCGAAACGGGAACAAAACAAAAATACCTTTTTCTTTTTTTTTCTAGGCGGCTGAGCCTCTCTGTTCGCTGTGAAATGAGTCCATAATAGCTAATTAGGACAGGAAGTGAATTAGTCATCGATTTTCTTACCTGTTGCCGTTTCTCCTCTCGTCTCGTCGGGGGATTTATAGTAGTAATGAGCTAAGGAAATTGGCCCTTTAAGGAGTGGGACCGAATGGTAGTTGAAGACTTGGAATAAAGGCAGGGAGAAGAATTGTCTCGTAACAGAATATTTATGGAACTGGGCTAATTGATTAGTGAATGAATTGAACGCAAAATAAGCTGATTGTTGGTAGTATTTGGATTCAGTATACGTGAGTGGATGTCTTTGTGATTGTCTTCGCATTGTTCTTGATTTGTATTTTTATAAAGCGATGATCGAACAGTACTTTAAAATGCAGGTTGTTAATAATGGAAACTGTTTATGCATTTACTTAAATCCGCAGAAGTACGGCTGAGAGATAGAATGTTTGTGTTTGTGCTGTATAGTCACATTTGGCGTGAAAATATATACGATTTTGAGGAATATAAAAATCTTCGAAAAACTCTTAAAGCTTATATCATTGGAAAAAAAATGGAGACCACTATCACGATCAGTGTTGGATGAAGATTATTTCTTTATTTGTGTTACCAAATGTCTCTGTTTTCTATCGAGCCTGAAGACTCGATGAGGACGGAAGCAACATTAATCATATCGACAGCTCCTCGCTTTCGAACACCGGCAATCGCTTCGGATTCTCATCCCCACAGCTGCGATGTCTGTTTTCTGCGTGCTTGCAGCGGCGAGGGGTTGCAGCAGATGAACGCGATCCTTCTGGATGTTTTGCATAAATGCAAAATAACAGGAACCGCCGAATTCTGATGGGGAGTGCGTCGAGACGGTCGAGAGAGCGGAAGTGAGTGTTAGCATATTTTAAAAGGCGTTGCCGATTTCGCCGCTCGTTCCGGAAGGAAATTTGGTGATTTGTTTTTGTAGAAATTTCTTATGAGAGGGAGAATCGTATATCTTCGGAAGGTTGTTATTTTTGAAAGTACATTTTTACACACAAACAAACAAACGCAACACCAGTGCGCGCGCACTTGTATATTTGTATATTTATACTTGCGTGTGTTTATTGTACGTTTGTATGCATGATTATTTGTGTGTATATATATTAATATATATATATGTATATATACATTACATATATACATCTCTCTATCACGAAATATGCGAAGAATGATATCATACTCATTTTACAACAAAAAATAAACTTAAGAGTTGCATCGAGTGGCAGCAAATGTAATGAAGATAAAGAATTTCGAATACTACGATTTGCTTTAAAAAAAGATATATCCCAGGTTGGAATGCTGGTATTCAGGAGCATTAATTAATATGTAAATAAATGATATATATAATATATATATATATATATGTAGATATATATAACCTGAATAATTGACGTACACCAAGATTTGCCTTGGAAAAAATAAGGAAAATTGCTCACCATTTTTTCAGCCATGACACATATCCCAAAATAGAAGTCTGGTACCCAGGAGAAAAAATTCTACGAATAGAGAAATGATAAATAAATCAACTAGTAATGAAATAATTGAATAAATAATCAGATTTATAAAGGAATAAAGTATTAATAGAAAGTACATATTAGAACCGACATTGTGCTTAAACCACAGTCTGGATCGAAAGCGGCCTGCAATGAGAGATTAAACATCAATGAAATAGTAACTGCTTTTGCGAGGTACCGACGTAGGCTCCGTGTGTATTTACCATTATTTATTTTTACTCTTGAGTGAATGTGGTCAACTCGTACCTTGATACGAGCGAGGGGAGTGGAATATTACTAAAATAAGTTTCATTGAAAATTGGGTAATGTACAGAACGTATGTTTATTCTTCTTCTTCTTCTTCTTCTTCTTCTTCTTCTTCTTCTTCTTCTTCTTCTTCTTCTCCAGTATAAACATGAAATAGAAAAGAATTATATTAAAACTAACTCAAATGTTGTCGCCATACTATTTAGCAGGAAATTATATTATAATTTTTTCCCACTAACATGTGGAAACATGTGGAATACTCATTATTATTATTATTATTATTATTATTATTATTATTATTATTATTATTATTATTATTAAGCAAGTTGAAGAGGCATACTATTAGTGTGCTGAATATGATCATAATCTCGTTAAATTATCCCAAACTCTAAATAAACCTTTCTGTGGTTCGGCATAACATGGAAGGTATTTGCCAACGTCTTGTCCATTAAGGGGATGTCAATGAGCAAACACCTCTAGATCATCCAACCAGGGCCCAGTAATCACCCCTCTCTAATTACCTTGTTTGGAAGTGGAATGTGTTATTGCTAATGAGATATGTTTTGCCCGTGTGTATGTGTCCTTTCCTCTGTTAACGAGATCATAATATATTTAGGAGGGGATTTCATGAGTTTTATATGGGAAGGGAACGGGCGAGTTTGTCTTTGGAACTTGCTACCGTTCCATGATCTTCCCCCAAGGGCCTTAATATCCCTAAACATTGGCGGCTTATCTTGGTGGCCACCCATTCATGTACTGTTCAGACTCAACGTCGCTTAATCTGGCCGGTCGTGCGAGGAACCACACACACACACAGACTCATTTCGACCTGCCAGAAATTCCTGCCATTCATTTACTTATTTCCTCGCGCGAACGGCTCTTCCATTCCAGGTCCATAAGGGGGCTCCAGAATTGCCATTGAATTCCAGAAATGAAGTTTCCGGCAGAGCTTTGCCTCTCTCGGCTTAGAGCATGTTTGGGTTTCTTTCATCTCCAGAAAGAGGTTTGGAAAGAGAAATCGTGTCTTCGTGTTCCTCCAGCTCTTTTGCGGGAAGAAGACTTTTTGACCCCGTGGGTCGGGAGGGGGATAAAATAGATGAGAGGGTCTTTGCTCAATTTAGTTTACAAGGTGCTGGTGTATCATTTTTTTAATTGTTGGCTTTTATATGTCTGAAAGTCTGTTTATTAATGGCTTTTTAGTTTGTGTTGTTTACAAAGAAGTCTGGATTATATAGCAGGCTCTACAAAGTGACGTAGGGTTGAAGAAGATAAAATAGTTGAAGGTCTTTTTACTCAAGATAAAATATTTGAAGGGCTTTTTACTCAATTTAGCGTTTTAAATCCGTTTGATATTTTTGTAAAATGTAAAAATAAATTTATTATATTATTAATTAATGGCCTTACCCCGAGTGGTGGTGTGTATGTGTGTACAAAGAAGCCAGGATTATCTTGATGCCTATACAAACAAACATAGAAGAAAGAACGTTCAAATCTGAATCGTCCTTTTAACTGCAGATTCCAAGCTATACTTCAGAAATGAAATCTTTCAAAAGATCAATAATATATGAATGATTAAAGTTTCATGTCTCTTTAATAAGATATCAATAATATTTTTTGTTTGTTTATCTACAAAGATCTTCGATCCCAATATTCAACCTGTATAATATTGTGATATTAAAATCCGTCTAGGTTTTATTTACCCAGTTTCTGTTTTCTGTAAAAGAAAACTATTGTGCCCGCTTTATCTGTCCGACCTCAGATCTTAAAAAGCTACTGAGGCTAGAGCGCTGCAAATTGGTAATTTGATCATCCACCCTGCAATCATTACACATACCAAGTTGCAACCCTCTAACCTCAGTAGTTTTTATTTAAAATTAGAGTTAGCCATGGATCGTGCATGTGGCAGCACTTTCTGGAGGCATGGGACGCACCCGCACCCTCACTCTACTGCATCTGGTCAGCAACTGAAACACTATCGGTTTTGCTGATGGTATTATACAGCATTGTACGCTGTACAGAAAACTCGATTTTGCCGAAGAAACTTCGACTCATTTTTAACTTGTTATATAAGACTTCCCCTCATTACATCGTGCAATCAGAATTTGATTCAGTCTATTATTATCACTTCGTAAATATTTAGCACCTTCTAATGGAGCCTGAGGTTAGTTTTAAAAATGGCTGACCGAAGACTCCCATCTCTTTAGCATTACAATCTACTTACCCACGCCTCTCAGTTTCTCTCGCCTTGAGACATTTCTCTCTAAATATTGCTTATATAGTAAAGACTATTTCGTCTGTTGGTTTTATTCCTACAGTTTCACAGTTTCAAGCATATTTCGCATGTATGTTAGCTCCTTATTTCGTCTGTAGGTTTTATTTCTACAGTCTCAAACGTATTTCACAATATATTGTCTTCCTTTAACAAGATTTAGATCATATCGTTCACCAGTTCCACTTTATTTCCCTTTCCTCTTCTTCTTCTTCTTCTTCTCCGCGCCGTCTGGCTTGCAACGTCCCATGTCTCCCTTTCCCGCGACTCTCCCTTTACGTAATCTACCATCTCGAGAAGTATTTACTCTCCAAATACTTGACGTGTGTCAGGTCTGCCAGTTACCCCATCATCCGTATTAATATTAGGCCCATGGTCACTTTAGCGTGTACTGTCATAACATGAAACTGATGGTATCTCTCATTAACTTTAGTTTGGAAAATTTTCAAAGGAACCCATTTCCTTATTTTTTATCTCAATCTCTGAAGAGCAGTGCCTTATGCGAAAGAAGTTATAGTCGTTCGTGTTTTTATCCGCTTTATGTTTTTATTCGTGTTTATTTTAATCTTTTATATGCGTTCCTGCGAGGTTTTAACATAAGCTTCCTTACGTTTAATTGCACCTTAAGATATGTCAGGCGGTTTTGCTTACCATAACTAAAGAAATCATCTTTACTTGGTAGAATTTTATTGACAATGATTGATATTTGTCACTTACATAATAATAAACTGTAAGAAATTTTACAAATTTGTGGTATAAGGAATATACTTAAATGGTGCTGTTTTTTAATGTCATTCACCAATGAACAATGTTTGATTAGACAAAGCGATTCTCCTGCCATATCTGGAAGCCAGACGGGAACACTAAAATGATTCCAAGGAATTTTGTCGCCAACATCATAGTCTCGACTAAAGAAATGTGCTATTTCATAGCAGGTTGGAAGTGCCTAAAAATCTTAATTATATTTGTCCAGAAATGTTTAGCTGTTAGGTAGGGATTAAAGTAATGCTAAAGCCATATTACTCAGTATGTGAACATGTGATCTAAAAAATTTTTTTTACTCCAAGAGTAACTATTCCCAGTTATTTATGCCATTCATTTTTATCTTATATACGGCTGAACAGAAGGATAATAATACGAAGAATGGTTTTATCTCTCTCTCTCTCTCTCTCTCTCTCTCTCTCTCTCTTCTCTCTCTCTCTCTCTCTCTCCACCCTTTTCCTGTGTCCGTTTATTTGTTATTTATTCCTCATATATTGTCTTCCCCCTTCCTCCCTTTTGTCATATTGTGCTGTTACTTTTAATTTACGTTGTGGTTTCTATTTTCTCGTGAGAAATTTTGGATTATTCGTGCTTTCTTCCTTTTTCCTTTTCTTCGTTTTAATACTGCTGAGCCTATTTTGTTTTTCCTTAGTTTTGTATTCTTTTGTTACTGAAGTTTATTCATTTTATGACGTTTATTACTTCTCCACTTTCCTTCGCCCTGCTCCTCTGATCTGTTTTAAACTCCAATTACGTTACCGTTAGTTTCTATGTACTCAGTATCACTGTGAAATATTGTTTTTACGATAAACCAAGTTCTTATCAAGTAATTTATACTCCCTAAAATTATCAGTAATTTTAAAGAGTTTATATGCACTGACTGTTTGTTATTTTTAAGTAAGTAATATACCTTTAATGTCACCGCCATGCTAACTTTGTTCTTTAATATCTTACTAGCAAGGTATTGTACTTTGAATGTCATTTTATGATTTTAATTTTACTTTAATGTTATGTGAAAAAGGTAGTTGTGTTATCTGCCTTACTTTAGTTATCTTAATGAAAAGTATTTATATCTTTCATGTTGAATCACCCTCACACATTTTTGCCCAAGCCTCTCAATTGAATTTTGTCTGATAATACGCCATCTTGAATATTCCGCTGTTAGGATGCAGAGAAGGTATACGGTATTTTATATAGCCGAAAATGTAATTATTTCATCTCAGACTTGGCTGGTACCAGTATTGTAGAGTTTTATAACAAAACTAATGATCTTTTTATACTGGCCGTTTGTTTCAGCATTCAGTATTGACCTGTTTGTCCAGCTATTTTGGTGTTCCGCTTTGTTGGCCCAAAATATTTCCAAATCACCAGAAACAGAGTCTTTTAAATCTGCAATTGAATTTATTGTTTTGCGCTGTCGTTTCTTTGAGCTCTGAACTGTTTTATTTTTATAAAGATATGTTTAAATTGGCTCGTCAGATTCTTTAGATGAGTTTCTCTTCTTCTGGTGGATTTTGTTTCAAAACAATGTTTTGTCTCAAGATTATTTTTTCGTTAAATTGGTTGACCTGATTATGGGAAGGTTTGCATTTGGCTCTCTCTCTCTCTCTCTCTCTCTCTCTCTCTCTCCTCTCTCTCTCTCTCTCTGTATTTCGCATCTTTATTGTTTCTTTAGAAAAGTTACAAGAATATATGAAGAGAAGGCTTGCATTGGTTTCTTATTTTACTCTCTCTCTCTCTCTCTCTCTCTCTCTCTCTCTCTCTCTCTCTCTCTCTCTCTCTGTCAGTCCATTTCATATTTTACGATTGCTTTTCTCAGGAAAACTCGTAAGAAAATACCATTTAGATATTTCTTTCATGTCATTTTATCTCGAAGTAAAAGCGAAGCCAATTTAGACTTTTGTTCTCTTTGCCATCGTAAATTGAAAATTTCATTTTCTTCGTCATTTTTCTTATCTTTTGACTTTTTCTCTCCAAAGATTGGAAAGTGCCCAGCGTTTTCTCGTAATAATCTTCGTTCCTTTTTCTCGTAAATATGCCTCTTTTATTGTAATATCATAATTTCTACATATTCATATGCACTAGGTTGAGATTTCGTCACTTGTATCTTAATATGACGATTTGCATTCCTCACCTGAATGTCGTAACAGGGCTTCTATTATAATAATATCATCATTTTGTCATGTTTCCCTTGGGTCGTGATTGCGTCGGTTTTATTTCAATATCCTGACTTTGTCATGTTTACTTGATTTCGTACCCTCTTTTTGTCCGTCGTAATTTCTTCTCATGAACTTATATTTCTTCATCCTTCATTTTGACTTCGGGATGTCGCCCCCTCCCGGCTTAGATGCCTCGAAGTAAACTGGAAATGACCTCCTCCTGCAAAGCCGCTTAATTCGGATTACACGAAGTTTGACATTAAATCGAGGCTGATGTATTTTTGTTTTTTTTCGGAGAGAAGCAAATTCCTTTCCGACGGACTTGCTTCGTACTGAGAGGTAAAGAGATAAATGCACTTTATTAAGATCTTCATTCGTATTTCCCGTTTTCTCTAATTGTATGGGCATCTTTATTTTCCACTCCTGTGTCTTCGTAATTTGTTTCTCTTCATGCAAATATGATTTATCAAGCTTTTATGCCCAAGTTGCATGATATGCAGATTATTATTTATGTTGTCTGGCTTTAGATAGTGGTATCAAGTGCATGTATTATAATATATATATATCTATATATATATATAGATATATATATATATATCTGATATATATATAGTATATATGTTTTGGTGTATATCTATATATAATATATATATTATATATATATATATAGTATATATTATATGCACATACATGACTGATAAAAATATTCTTCTGTTACGACAGAATTCCATCTAATAAAAGGAGCCCATAAAAACGCCAATATATAGAAAGTAAGTACTATATTTCATAGACTCCTGTCTCCCTTTTCATTACCTACCTGGAGGAGACAGCAGTCTCTGAAATATAATACTTTCTATATTTTGGCATTTTTTATAGGGTCCTTTTATTATACATACATACATATATAAAGTACAGCTTATATATATATATATATAGTATATATATATATATATATATATATATATAGATATATATATATATATATATATATATATATATATTATATATATATATATATATATATATATATATATATATATATATATATATAAGGTTAACAAAGGACGAAGGACTGTGAACGCTTTTCTGTATCTTTTGTTCCATGATACAGAAAAGATTACATTCGTCTTATACTGGATGTAACAGTCCTCTCTTTCTCTCTTAAACAGTAATCACTTATTTATGATATATATTTGTTGACTTCAAATCTTAAAGTTTATACATTCTCATGTGGAAGAAGTAAGTCCATATACAAAGTACTTCTGTCTAAAGTAACACATACTCTTTATGCATCAAGTTTTGTACATACATATTTCAAGTGTAAATTATTTAGTGAGCAACGATTCATTGAAGTTAATCAATTCTATTCATTCGTTGAAAATTATGTACGTAAATTTATACACTTTAGAATGTATACATTAGTTTCACACACAAATATTTACATATTTATTAACGATACTAAAACCTACACATTCACTTCGATTTGCATATTGAAATTAATACATTAAATTTTTTTTTTTTTTTGCACGGAAATGAAATTGATGACGAATGATCAGTTTTGGATAATCGGTCGGATGAGTTGCATCTGGTTATTATCCCCCTAATGGATTGATTCCATCCTGGAATTAATTGAATACAACACCTCCCACCCCCTCTCTATGTTTGGGTGTTTCGCTGCCGATATTGTTGATTGTGAGTTATAGCTCTGGGTTGGTATTTGGGTTTTAATTGTTAATTTTCTTATAGGTTATACATATTATATTTTACTCTATAAATAATATATATACATATATATATCTGCTAGGCATTTTTTATCTGATATGTGTGATTATAAAAAAACCACAGTGTCCTCTTTAACTCCTGGAATAAGTCACACATTTGGGTACGATTGTTATCATAAAGGCTTTATATTCCAGTGGAATCAAGCGAAGAAATATATAATATATATATATATATATATATATATATATATATATATATATATATACATATCTTTATATATATGTGTGTTGTGTCGCGCGCGCGCGCGCGGGGGAGGGGTGGTTCAGCTTCCACCACCACTAATGTGCGTAATTTAATAGTGCAATACTCAGACAAGTTCTAGAAAAAATTCGTAAGATCAGCCTGTTCTTTGCCAGGATTTCAATTAGGACCTTTACATACGTACATATATATATATATATATATATATAGTATATATATATATATATATATATATATATATATATATATATTATTTACTCCCAATTATCTGTAAGCTAACTGATGACCGTACGAATTGGTATACACACAGTACAGTCTTACATAGCCAGTTGATTTTTTTTTTCTTTTTGACCGGGTTTAATACTCGAACGATTCCGGTAATTAGGAGCGTGTTTGAAAAGGATACTGGAGAGGTCCGTTAAGTCAACAATTGGCCCCCCTTGAAAAGGGGGTCTACTTCCCGCGGCCCGAACGACCTGTCTGGTCCTATTTTAAACTCAACTTTTTCTTCTGTAGAGAAACGCTGAAGAAAATAAAGTGTGCTTCTTACCTCCCTGATCCGTTTCTTTCACTTTCTAAAGGGACCTATGTTGGTTGAAGTTGACCCGTAAAGGTTATAGGCTTTCAGATTATACTTAAAAGACAGACCAATGGCTGGACTAATGATCGCTATTCGTTTACTTAACCGAATAATTTAAAATGATTTTGCGAACATATTTAGCCTTACTTGTATTCTCTTAATGTCTGAATATTAAAGTGGGGTAATTTGTTATAAAATATCTGACGGATTTCCATGAAAATTTTTTTAAGGAAACTCGCAAGATCTTGTTGATGTTAATATTATCTTGAGTGACTGTTTAACCCAGTTGAATGGTTAACTCTTATTTATAAGACTGTTGATGGTATATGCCGTCGAGTGAGAGCTCATAAGATCATGTCGATGTTGTCACACCAGTAGTAGAGAGCTCACCGCTCCATGCTATTTTGTTATGCACTGTCGAAGGAGAATTCCACAAGACCGTGTTGATGTTATTCCCCGTCGATTGTGCACCCCATAAGACAAATTGATAAACACTGTCGAATGCGAAGTTACAAGTTTATGTCGTTATTATGCCGTGTTAAAACGACTATCGAATCTTATAGTGCCTGTGCCCTAAGATCT
This sequence comes from Macrobrachium nipponense, assembly GCF_015104395.2. Classification (NCBI taxonomy): domain Eukaryota; kingdom Metazoa; phylum Arthropoda; class Malacostraca; order Decapoda; family Palaemonidae; genus Macrobrachium; species Macrobrachium nipponense. The sequence goes on along the minus strand of NC_087216.1, from coordinate 19,654,132 downwards.
TAATTTCTTACCATTTTCCAGGACCATCTTTTCTGAAACTATAGGTAACCCACATTACGGTGTTCATCTAAATATGAATTAATATTTAGGCGAATAAATTAAATAATGAATTGGCTAATCAGCTGTTCAATATTTTAGAACTCTTAAGCCAGTCATATAGGAGTACGCTGCTCAAACCATACTGTTAATTATTTACTTAATTATATACATTCGAGCTCATGTACATATTAAAAAAAACCCCGAGTGATTCAGAAAAAGGATTTTTTTTCGTTTTCTTTCGAGTGAGACTGGAGTTACGGAAGAGTGAGAGAGAGGTGTCGAGACCGGGAGTTATAGGGGACGTGGGTGGTGCAGATGAGCCTTTTAAAAGCTGAAAAATCGTGATGACAGAACTCAGAAGTTATGAAACAACGAAGAAATAAATTGCGAGGACGGAAGTGACGTCAAGATGAAGCAGAAATAGAGAGGAATAAGGGAAGTACAAGGACAAACCTGGAATACAGACGCCCGTCAAAAGTCAGATGTCATCGGTCTGAGAGACAGTGGAACTCTCTCCCCCCACACACACACACACACACACACACACACACACACACCCTCCCTCCCTCCAAACCCATTCCATCTGTGTCGGGTACATCATATTAGATTGACGTTTTTGCGCACACACTCACACTCACACACACAAACAGAGAGAGAGAGAGAGAGCATTGCTTGAAATTCATTTGCAACGGGGTGTCGTTCATGGAATGACGCTGTTTGATACTCTGCTTGCAGGCAGGAGTGAGAATCGCAGGTCTGAAGGTAAAGGAAATTACAAAATTAAAGTGACGATGAGGAGAGAGAGAGAGAGAGAGAGAGAGAGAGAAGAGAGAGAGAGAGCTGATGAATTTATCAACACTTTGCGAGATCCTTCTGATTAGTTATTTGGATTAAATAAATAAGTAAAGCAAATTTGGACGTCAACGCTGAAAGGTAAAATGTAAATCAGGTATGAAACATTAATCTCTTTAAATATTCATCATGGATAACGACATGATTTTTATTTTTTACCGTATGTTTATCAAGAGAAAGACAGGGATCCCTTAGGGTAAGGACACATAAGTGGTACGATCCTTGATTGACGAGAAAAAAAGTCTATAAATTTATATATTTGGAGGCAGCTAATGGACGTTTCAGTGATGTGACACGATTTTAACATCATTTGATAGCACTGATGTGATGTAGGTTTTGATTAGCAGTTAATGAATTTCTTGTCATCAGGTGATGTGAGCCACGTGTCATCTGAGGTAGGTTCGGATACCAATTAATTTCTCCACGTTGCTAGGTACCGATAATTATTATTTTAGTGAGAAAGGGCCATTTTTTTTATTGTACTTAACACTCTCATTTCCATTATAGCAACTGATAGGTGATGTGTTAATCGTGTTTGATCATCAGTAATCGTAATAACTTACACTAAATACTCCCTTTATTTAGCACAACAGCCACTTGTTCTTCCTTCATGACATAAAAAGAAGTTTTTGAATACTTTCTGTCCATCAGCTACAACTATTGACTTGGGAAACAACAAGGGAAGTGTATAAAAACAATTAATGCCCGTTTTGAACCAGGTACGAAAATTTCCTCGTTGGCGTCAAAAATATGCTAGTTGTGGTTTGTGACTGTAATATAATTGTGTTACTTAACGAAGAGCATGTGAGTTGGAGTTTGTGATTGTAAGTAATGTGATTTTGTTACTTAATGATTAGCATGCGAGTCGGAGTTTGTGATTGTAAACAATATGATTTGGTTACCAGGTATTATGATTACATGTGAATTCTGATTTTTGTGATTGTAACGTAATTTTAGTGCTTGATGCTATATTCCCTTTTGTAATCAACAACTAGCAAGTAATGAATTTAAGCCATAGATTCCACCTCAACGGAGGGATAGTTTAGGGGGGGAGGGAGGTGGCAGAAGATATAACCCCACCCCCTTTTTTGGCATCGAAGAGGGGTGGTTAGTGGAACCGAATTTCGGTGGAACCTCTGGCCGTCAGCTTCCTTTGGCACCAACTGCAAAAGTTCCAAATTACCTTAATTATCAAAGTTAGAGTTTCAGGTTTAAAAAAAAAATTGGACGGCCAGATCAAGTCAGCTGGTGAAGTTCTTAATGGGTTCTCGATTGATTTTCTTTCAATGTGGATTAGAATTTATATCGTTTTGTTAATTGTAATATTTATGGATTATTTATTGCTTTGAACATCGGATTAATGAATTACATTTTTTGTAATTGAAATTTTTTATTTTTAAAATGGCTTTCATTTTTTTATTTATTGCGTGAAGGCTTTCATTTATTTTCCCTATTTTGTTTTATTCTATTTCATTTATTGCGTTAAACGTCGGATTAATGAATAGCTTTTTATTTTTTTATTTTAATTTCTTGATTGGCTTTGATATGCTTGTTTTCTTTTGATGTTTTCGATGAATGGAAGTTTCAGTAAGGATATCATAGTAGATAATCCTATAAAGTGATAATTTCTTTAATATCTCAGAAATGTTCAATTATATTATATATACTATGTTATAAATCTTTTGGTTCATGCAAGTCATGTTTGAGTTAGATTGCCAGCCCTATGCCCTATATATATATATATATATATATATATATATATATATATATATATATATATATATATATATATATGCATATAATTTTTCTTTTGCAAACCAAGCAAAGTAGACACCACCCAAATATAGGTCCCCCCCCGCCTAAAGACATAATGAATTCTTTTAGGAAACGGACCCAATACGCCACCACACCACACACACCCACACACACACAAACACACACACACAGGCACCACTCCCCCTTCCCGCGGTATCGATCTTGGGAGTCTCGTTGGTGAGCGAAAGTTGCTGCCATTGGTCTTTCTTTCAATCTGGTTTAATTAGTTTTTTTTTTTCAAATATGCGTTGTTCTCATTTCAAGTACTTATATTTATTATTGAAAGAAAACTACTTGTTAACTTCCTCAATGTTCAATATAATGAAAAGGAATATAATGTTCATTATATGTCATTAGCATTCCTCTCTCATTATGCTAATATGATTGCTCTCACATTTGCTGACTCGAGGTTCATTATTATCTCAGTTTTGAGGAATGATGCATACGTCATCAAAACAGATGATAATGAATATTGATCGGCAAGCCCCCCACCCCCCCCCCCCCCCCCCCCCCTCTCTCTCTCTCTCTCGTCTCTCTCTCCTCTCTCTCTCTCTCTCGTCTCTCTCTCTCTCTCTCGTGCTCAAGGTTCAAGTTCAATATTTTCTTAAGATTCGCCAAATGTATATCTAAAATCCCCAAATTGTCAGATATATTTTTAAGTCTCTACTTCCATCGAAGATTTCTCTCTCTCTCCTCATTTTTCAAGGTTCAAGTTCAATCGTTTCTTTAGATCTCGCCAAATTTAAACTTATGTACTCCTTATTTCTCTTACGGGTTTGTGAACGTCCTTTGATCCACATCATTTATTAGTCTTTGAAAATCCAAATGTCTCTTTTACACTAAAAAAAAGAAAAAAAAAATGTGGCGGTGGGCGAACTTCCAATGTTGTCCTTTGAAAGCCGCCTCTCGTAGGGGGCGCTGGGGGGAGATCCCTTTTAAGGCAAGAGGCTGATCAGGTAACTCGCAAATCCCTCTGTTTAGTGCCACGCGACATTGATCGACAGATCGAGGTGCGTTGGTTACGTCCTTGTCGAGTTCCATTCGTCAGCCTCTCCTACGGAGAAACGGAGTTTGACTTTTCATATTGCATGTTCGTATCCTTGGAAGCATCCTCTCTCTCTCTCTCTCTCTCTCTCTCTCTCTCTCTCTCTCTCTCTCTCTCTCTCTCTCTCCGAAAGGATGTCAGTCTCCCGTTATTATGGTTCCTGATACTTTTTTTTCTGGATGTACAATTTTTTTTTCTTCATTTTTTGGATATATAATATTTTTCCTTTTTTTAGATATATCTTTCTCTTTTTTTCTGGATGTATGTGTTTTTTCTGGGCGCACGACCATAATAATCCCTAGCAAGGTTCTTTGTTTGTAATTATCTATTTTTTTTTTCGTCGTCTCTTTAGCTCAATTGAAAGAATTGGCTTTTCTTGATACCATAACTGAGCAGAATTATTCTTCATTTTATATTTATGTGTCTCACTTCGTTATTTGTTTACGTATTTTGAAACTACAAAGTTTGTTGTTACGTTTCCAAAAGAAGTAAAATTGAACGGGAAAAACGATGTAGATTTTATGCAGTTTTTTAATAATTTTTATTCAATATGAAAAAATATTAAATTTATTATTTGTTGTTTTTTAATACTTTTTTCAATTTGAAAAAGAATATTAAAATTATTTTTAATATATTTGTTCAGTTTGAAAAAATGTTAAAATTATTATTTGCTGTTTTTTTATGATTTTTTTTCAATTTGAAAAAATATTCAAATTATTGTTTGTTGTTTTGATAATTTTTTTCAATTTGAAAATCTGCTTGACTAGTTTTACATACAGAGAGAGAGAGAGAGAGAGAGAGAGAGAGAGAATGTATGTCCTCTTTCCTTGCACGCACTATTTATATTGAATATATCTGATACTTACACTCTTCTCTTGGATAAATCCCTCTAAAATTTAACGCCTTGACCACTGTCATTTTAGAACTATTCCCTCAAATTGTCGTCTGTCTGTTCGTTTCTGTTGCTTACCTTGTCTGAACAGCTCGTCCCATATAGTTTAAGATACTTCATTCAAAATTGGTACACATTAAACCATCATGAATAGATGTGCATGAAAGAAGTTGGCCCGTCTGTTCTGTTGTCTTTTCCACTATGTCTATCTTTCAAATTGTGTATGTGACCCATTTTTGTAATTTTATTCTTGTAGTATTACAATTTTAACCTAGGTCCTCGCTGGAAGAGTGGTTTTCGCCCTCGGCTGCCAATCCGGTGGTCCGAAGTTCGATTCCCGGCTCTGCCAACGCGGAATCAGAGTAATTTATTTCTGGTGATAAAAATTCATTTCTCGATATAGTGTGGTTCAGATCCCACAATAAGCTGTAGGTCCCGTTGCTAGGTGACCAATTGGTTCCTAGCCACGTAAAAATATCTAATCCTTCTGGCCAGCCCTAGGAGAGCTGTTAATCAGCTCAGTGGTCTGGTAAAACTAAGATATACTTAACAATTTTAACCTACTATGAGATTCAGGGTCTCTGTAACACGGTTTTTTGGACTTTGCTCCTTGTCAAAGCATCGGATGTAGCTGAAAGTTGACATATGTATATTTTACAACCACACACAAATTTTGTCAGCATTATCAATAACCTAAACCCGACAGTTTTGATTTTTATAGAGTAAAAATGATCTAGCCGACGTCATGGCCAATGATTACGAGCCAAGATCGAAAAACATTCATTACGTAAGCAAGGTAAACAAACACCTTTTGACTAAATGTTGCCCCGCCCATCCACCAGACAGAAATTCCATCGGCTCTGAAACCCAAAGACTTTATGAATGGCGGAACGATACATAGATGTGGGTGGGGTATCAGTGCTAGCGTAGTAATACTACTGTATGAATTAAACGTTTAGGCCAACTGCTGGGATCCTTGAGAAATTAGATTTTATAGCCTGAAGTTAAATTTTCTAATCCAACAATGCCCATGGTAGCCTTCAGTGTTATCCTGAATTATAACGAGGCGAATGTGGGTGAAGCCTCATGAAGTCACCATTCTGACGATAATTATTGGTAAAGGTTCAAAGCCAATATACGGTACCGGCTATTTTTTTCAGTAAATAGGTAGATAGCCAATAAATAAAAATTGCTTGACATTGGATATAGCAGTTATCAAATCAAGCTTGTCTACTATGTTTTTGATAATTACCAACTATTCCCTACATCTTGTCAATCTGATTGTGACCTATAAAGTAGACTGTAATTTCTTTGGAAACTTATTTTGGGAGTTAGACTAATAATCGAAGTGTTTTTGTATTTATTAACATATTTTGTTGGTTTGTTCATTATGACAATTATCAGTGGAGAGGTTCTAGAGTTCATAAAGGTGTACTGCTTTGCTTGTATTTAAATTTGTATGTCATTGTTGCCAGAGGTTTAGCCTTCGTTACGTATAGCCAATCATCCATCGAGAAAGAGGGAAGAAATGCTGTCATAAGTTACGTAACGAGTGCGTTCGAAACCTTTTCTCTGAGTAAGTTGGCCCGTCTTCAAAAAAGGTCACTTTTACATTATAAGTACCAAATTTATTCAACCTACGTAGTGCAGAATACACTCAAAATTTATGTGTTGATATAATATGTATTCTGAATAAGCGTTATATTTATGAAATGCATAGATAAAAAGTTATTGCGAAAAAACCGTGTTACAGAGGCTCTGAATCTCATAGTACCTAACTTCGCCTTATAACCTAGGCTTAATAAGAGATTTTTCCATGTAGTGACATTGTGGTTCCAATCCCCGTAGAGTCAATCATCAAATTTGACCATAACTTTTGACGTACTACATATATTTAATTATAACGTTAGAGAATAAGACATCATCTTTGCTGTTGGTACCTTATTAAAAATGCCATTTTCATGACAACAAGATTTGTGCCTTTGCGACCCTGACATTGACCACGATAATGAGATTAGCATCCGTCAGAACAGGTCATATTATTCAACCATCTCGACGCGAGATAACTGAAAGTTTTTTTTTTTTTTTTTACCTTCTCAAGAACCGTAATGTGTTTTTCTTCCGTCGAAATGCTCTATAAGAGGAGTTTGTAGGACGTTGGTAGGGTATATGTATTGCTTTAAAAATATTTAGGCAGTATTCTCATAATTCATGATTATATCTGGTTGCAAAATTCTCTTTAAACGCGCATAGGAACCTTCCTCGCTGCATATTCACATTTATATGGTTTAATTTACCGCATGTGCTCTGTGTGGACACGAGATGTGTGTTTAAAAATACTCTTTATTAGTAGATAATGTTTTCCATCTCTTTAATCCTTCTTCATCCCATTTCTACTTTAACTTCATTGACGTTTTATCGGCTTCAGGGCAAAGCACTTTAGGCTCCAAACAGTGTTTTTTTCTTTCTTTCTTTTTTTCACCTGTGTAGGTGAAAATACTCGCCCCTTTGCTTCTCGCGCGAAGGTTACAAGGTAACATGACCTGGATTTCTCTTCCGCTTCGGTGACTGGAAATGCTTTGTCCTCGTCAGTGTTCCAGGCTGTCAGACCTATCTCCTTTTTTAAGCGTCGACGTTTCGTTCCAGCCGTGATCATTTTTATGTCTGGAAGAGGATGATTAGAGTTTATAAGAATTTACTTTATTGTGTCTTGCGATTCATTCCAGCCGTTTGTAATTTTTATTATGTCTAGAAGTAGCTGATTAGAATGTATTTTTTTTTTTGTCTTGCGATTCATTCCAGCCGTTGTAGATTTTATCAGGTCTAAAGTAGCTCATTACTTTTTTGTGTGTGCGATTCATTCCAGCCGTTGTCATTTTCATTATATCTGAAAGCAGCTGATTAGAATTTACTTATTTGTGTCTTGCGATTCATTCCAGCCGTTGTAATTTTTTTCTGCAAGTGTAGCTGATTGAAATGAGTGTTTTTGTGTCTACATTTCTTTCATTTAGATGATTTTCAATTGTCCCATGCCCTTATACGACATGCGCAATGGCTCTTACACCCGTAGCAGTTGCTATTCCAAACATCTCGAGCCTGCACAGCCTGCACACCTGCAGGTTACGGTATCTTAGTCGTGCTCTCGTTGAGCAAGACACATGAAGGCCGAGCATGATTATAAATACAAGAAAACAAGTTCTTGGATCTATCAGACCCAGTGTTGTGCAAAAGGCCTTCAGATATTCTGTGTTGCATTTTGTATGTTGCCGCTGTGTCTTCGTATTGTACCGCTAGACAGCATGCTAGTTATTTGAGTTGTTTTGCCTCATTCTTAAGCTAATTACGTCGTTACGTGCGGTAACTTTTATTCTGACCAAAATCAGAGAAGTTTCTCTTGAAGCTAATCGTATAAATTCCGAGG
>NC_087216.1:19636068-19638568 GCF_015104395.2 Macrobrachium nipponense | reverse complement strand
TGCTAATGATAATGTAAAAGCTTAATTAACTAGGACCCAATATGATCCTTAAAATAATGAGTGGGCCGTAGGGTTACCGATAAGTTTACCCTATTCTTGCTGTGTACATACTCACAAATGTAAACATGTATACATAAACATAAATGCATTCTTTTATATGAATCAGTAGGATTCCATTAATTTTTTACTCTGGTGTATAAGTTTATGGAAGCTCTGGTAATTACATTGTGATAGCACGTACAAAACAATACGATTTATCTGTTTATTCTTTTATGAACACATCATTTTTGGTCATAAGTTTATTATATTCCTTTGCCTATTGTATTGCTTATGCATTGCAATATTACAATGTCATATATTATCATCAGTTTATTATAGTCATTTGCGTCTTGTGTTTTTTATTCATTGTAATATTACAATGTCATGTGGCGTAAGTTTATACTATATTCCTTTGCCCGCTCTTCCTCTCCCAGTTGATAAAATGTCTTGACGGGAAATAGAAAAGTTGAGTGCCAAGCGTAATGGCACTCGTCCTGACAGACGCAGTAAGTCTGGAGCTTTTGTAAATTGTTCTGTCAACTGCAACAAAACATTACTGGGTAACGGCCCCGTAGAACGTTGCACAACGTCCTTGTCAGACTTTGCCTCACTTACCCAGAAATTTAGTTATTTTTTTTTATTTTATATTATATATTGGTTTACATTCTCTTTCGTCTTTTATTGTTGATGGGTTTGGGTTTCGTATTAATGTCAATTTAGTTCACGCGTGGATTCTAGTAATGCAGTTTTTATGTTTTTCTTTCGAATATATATATATATATATATATATATATATATATATATATATATATATATATATATATATATATATATATAATATCATCATCATCATCATCATCATCATCAGCCGTTGGTATAGTAGATTCACATCAGCCGTGCATCTGATGTCTAGACCCATCCCTCACGACGCTCCTGATTGGCTATTGATAAGGCAATCACAGGGGTGGAAACTGTTATTCTCTCTCAAAAGTTCACATAGGCAGGGTGTATGTTCCACTTCTCCTGAGGGATACGCCTATGTGAACTCTCGAGAAAGACTTGAGTTCCAGCCCTGTGATTGGTTTATCGTAAGGAGACTGGCCTAGACATTATATCCACGGTTGATATGAATCTACTATAGTCCACCAGGACAAAGGTCTCAGACATGTCCTTCCATTCCCTTCTGTTTATGATCTTTCTATGCCATTCGGTACCCGCAAATTACCTCAAATTCTTTCCAAAATTAATTTCTTTATATGACTACTCTTAAAACCAAGATGCCAAGCTTTTGGAAAAGGCTTGCTTAATCGAAAAAAACACAGTTCTTCAGTGGACCAGTCATATCTAGAAGCATATATATCAAGAACTCTTCATTACTGAAAGGATTGATCAGAGAAATAACTACTACATATTTGTTTTGACTTCCATTATTATTTATTGGCCGACTTCACAGTTTTCGGTTTACGTCCAACTTTTCCGATGGAAATGAGAAATTTATCGTGGTGCATCTGGCAGCCAGCCAGGAGGACACGGTCGGTTGGCAAAACAATAACAGCGGAAGCTCTCTTATTCCTTTAATGGAAAATGGCTGCTGTTGTCCGACCGGGATAAGTTACGGCCGAAACGTTTTGGCCCCCCCCCCCCCCTCACATTTCGGACGTTACGCCACCTGCCCGTCAGTTTATGACGGTATATAGTACGTTCCTTGATCAGCTTTCGTTTCAAACGCTAGGACCCTGCAAACGTTCCTTTGATCCCAGCTTTCTTTAAAACGTTGGATCTGATAACATTCTTTGATCAATTTCGTTTCAAACTTTGGGACCTGCATAAACGTTCCTTGATCGCTTTGTTTTCAAACGTTTAGGATCTCCCAAATTAATTTTGATTCCTTTCCTTATTTTGAATAACGACCTTCGCGGACCTGCTACGTTCTTGATCAGCTTTCGTTTCAAACTTTAGGATCTCGCAAACATTCTTTGACAAAACTTTCGTTCAAACGGTAGGACCTGCATAAACGTTTCCTTTTTGATCAGCTTTCGTTTTCAAAACGTTTAGGAATCTGCATAAAGCAGTTCCTTTGATTCAAGAACTTTTTCGTTTTCAAAACGTTAGGATCTGAATAACGTTCGTTGATCAGCTTTCGTTTCAAACGTTAGGACCTGCATAACGTTCCTTGATCAACTTTCGTTTCAAACGTTAGGATCTGCATAACGTTCTTTGATCAACTTTCGTTTCAAACGTTAGGACCTGCATAAACCTAACATTATCGTTAGTTTTGTCATTTTAGTCTGGTGAAAAGAACATTATTGTGCCGGCTTTGTCTGTCCGTAATCAGATCTTAAACACGACTGAGGCTAGAGGGCTACAAATTGGCATGTTGATCATCCACCCTTCATTCATCAAACATACCAAATGGCAGCCCTCTACCCTGAGTAGTATTGATTTTATTCAAGGTTAAAAT
>NC_087216.1:19591068-19631068 GCF_015104395.2 Macrobrachium nipponense | reverse complement strand
ATAATTTAATTCTTTTTCATTTCATTTATTACACTTCTTGGCATATTGTTTTTACTTGTATTATTATGCTTCCTTATAATTTGATTATTTTAAATATCTGATTACTCCTCTTGGCACTGTATTTCCTTTACTTTTATTTTCATTCCTTCAATAATTTCCTTTAATCGATTATTTATTTAACTCTGCCCAATGACTAACCCGGGGATGCTTCAGTTGCCTTCAAGAGCCTCTTGACAGACTGTTGTCAATTTTCCAATATTATTGTAACCAATTGTCACCTCTGTATCTCTATATTCGACATGTTCTGAAGGTCTCTCTCGAACGACACTAATTATTCGACCTGCTCAATAATAATTTCTCGTCCTTGCCATTAGTAACAGATCTTGTTAGAAAGAGAATTAATTTATCATTTATCATTTTCAGTTTTTCGGGATCACAGTCTGATGCCAATTCGAACCCCTTGTAGGCTGTACGTAGGAGCAAGAGCCCGTGCTGGCATGAGGCCGACTTAATCTTGTAACGAAAAAAAAACAAGAATTTGTCATTTTGAAAATATCTAAACGTAGCAAATTACAAGTTCATGGGGAATTCATTGATTATAAAAACTGGCGTCGCATCTTACGAAGACATCGATTGTCATGAAAGTCAAGTTTATAAAGACGAGCAGCAGTTACAGTAAGAAGCATTTCAAATTTGTAATGAGAAAACGCTTGAATTTTTAAGAAGCAACTGGAATATATAATATGCAACATAAACCAAAAACCAACATGAGATAAATACAGATAGGAAGTAGCTCAATTTAATATTTATGCTCAGTAATTAAATTATAAAATTACGTTTAACTGTTTAACGCTGAGTTCGTCCAGGATCCGAAACTACAAAAAGAAAGATGTAAATTGAGATATACAGTAGATAGGAGCTCTTATAAGAACGAAGATCTTAGAGAGGAGATAGTCATAAAGTAGCCTCGGAAAGCTTTTGGAAGGAGAAGAGAAGGGCCAATAACTAATGACAGCTTGAATTGTGTACTACCAACGGTTCCGAAATGGATGGACCGAGAGGCCTAAAAATGCGAATGGGCCTGTTTTGAGAGTCCATAGCTCATTGTATATATGAAAGGTCTGCCGTTGTTCGGATGCTTGGTAAAGTGGCTGCTAGGTCTTGTTGGCTTTGGCTTCGTCTGGAGGGTTTCTATGGTAGTTTCTGAATATTAAGTTTCAGCTCTGGGATGACTTTTTTTTTATGTACCTATCCATCTATCAAACACTAATCTAGAATCGAACTGATAAGTGATTTATATGTCAAACTTGTCCACAATGAAAATGGAACACCGGTTGTAAATCCTGACCGGTTTCGACTTAATATGTAAGCCATTTTCAGAAGACTGAAAATGGCCTAAATAAGTCGAAATCGGTCAGGATTTAAACCTAGTGTGGTTAACTGTGGTATGTATATGTAAACATATACATACATACACACATACATATAGATGTGTATTCTCCCCGTTTAAACAAATTCTACATCACTCTTTTCAAAATACATTTTGATGGGCCATAGTAAATTTTTTTTTTCACCGATACTGTTTCATAAAGTCAAATGTTTGCAATGTAACAAAATTCTGCCAACAGTAAATATTTTTTTCCACGTGGAAATTTATAAAACTTTTTCACCGAAAAGGAGTTTTGAAATATGGTACACAAGCTTTAGTCGGAACGCGCGAGTTTTGAATTTGATTTTAAATTAAAAAAAATTCTTAAATATACAGAATATAGATAGATAGAGAGATAGATAGATAGATAGATATTTTTTATTTGTTTATTTAAGATGGCCTTTTGGGTTTTTCCGGTTACTTTGTAAGAAAGGACGCTGAAACAGAGAGAGAGAGAGAGAGAGAGAGAGAGAGAGAGAGAGAGAGAGAGAGGCGTTTACCCTCCAAGCAGCCTTGAGGGAAGCAGTTACGAGAGAGACGGACATTCAACCTCAAAGCAGCTCAGGTTGGGGGATAAGTTACGTGAGAGAGAGAGAGAGAGAGAGAGAGAGAGAGAGAGAGAGAGAGAGAGAGAGAGAGAGAGAGACGTGTAACCTCCGTGCGGACGAAAGGGAGGGAGGGGGGTAGGGAAGAGGAGACCACGAGATTGAAGAAAATATTTTGGGAATTTCATTTTTAATCAAATAGCTGACGTCCAGCAGCCTCTGGGAGAGAAGGAGATTAAAGACATCTGTTTAACACAGAGAAGCTCGGGGCATTTCCTCCTCTCCTCCTCCTCCTCCTCCTCCTCCTCCTCGACCCCCAACCCCCCCTTTGCAGCTTTTCTCGCGGATATCTTTTTGATGCTTTCCCGGGTCTTTCTTCGTAAAGGCTTCAAACGCCTTTGTGGCTTCGTTTGTAGACTTTTTCTTTTCGCTCAAACGTTTTTGCTTTTTTGTATATACCAGTTTTTATTATCTTTTCTTTTTCTTCTTCTTTTCAAGATATCTCTTGCTTTCACGTTTTTGCTTTTTTTCTATATCCCAGTTTTTATTATATTTTCTCTTTTCTTCTTCTTTTTAAGATATCTCTTGCTTTGACGTTTTTGCTTATTTCTGTATACCTGTTTTTATTATCTTTTCTTTTTCTTCTTCTTCTTCTTTTTAAGATATCTCTTGCTTTGACGTTTTTGCTTTTTTCTTCTTTTCAAGATAGCTCTTGTTTTCACGTTTTTGCTTTTTTCTATATAGCAGTTTTTATTACCTTATTTTTCTTCATCTTTTTTTTCAAGATATTTCTTGCTTTCTTGTGATTTTTTCCGTATATGTTTGGAATGTTGGACTATTTACTATTAAGATCTGAACTCAGGCCTGACTTGAATTTTTATTAAATTAAACATTCCTTTTTTGTACGAACACCGACTTCCAGTTTAAGTTCCAAGTTAATGCGGTGCATGTCTGTCTGGTTTTTTTTTTTTTTGTTTTTTTTTTTTTTTAAGTAGGGAATTAAAACCATACGATGAAGTTGATAAAAGCGTAGTAAAACCTATCCCTAACCAGAGGTTTTTTCTATTACTGGTGACTGTTGTATGCAAAACTTTAGCAGTAGCATGAGCATCTATCTCTCCCCGCTACCAAAAAAAAGGTATATATTTCTAAACGAAAATGTTCCCGTGCATTGAACATCAAAACATGTTTTAGCTTACATATATAGGTTAAAGATATCTTAACACTGTGGACAATACAGTGGCGGTGTTTCACATTATTTTCAAGAGCTTAAAGGCGTTAATTCTTAGCAGAATGAACAAAATAAAACATTTCCATTTCTCTATATATTATCGTGCAAGACAAACTAACGATTTTGTCGTATGCAGGAAGCCCAGTTCAATCGTTCACTTTGTATCTCTTTATCATAGCCTTTGCAAACTTGTGGATGGATGCAGTATTTTTTCTCACCGTGCCTGTATGCTCTTAAGTTTATCTGCAAACGGATTCGAGTCACGTATTAAAACAGTGTTTTACTGGGCCTTTTATACTTGATACGTATCCTGTTTTAACAGAAGAATTTATTTACATATTATATATGTGTGTGCGTTTGTGTATGTATGTATACTTATATTGGCGCATCCTCGATAATGTAGTGGATACACAGTAATTCCATCCAAGCTGAACAAGTTATCTCAAGGTTCTTGGAGAGCTTTGAAAAATAATTTCGTAAATATAGCAAAACGGCTGTAGCGACTTCTTTGTGCTGACATTTCCGTGAACGGAAGAAGAGAGGAGAGAGAGAGAGAGAGAGGAGAGAGAGAGAGAAGAACGGTCAGGAGGAGGAAGAAATATTGCAATGGGGGTAATTGACAGGTTGATGCCACGGCTCGCTTGCTCTTTATGTTCGTCTCTGTTTTCCCGCTATAAACTTGGCCCCAGGGGGGTGGGGGGTTGAATGTATAACTGTTTTTTTTTCTATTTATGTTTTCCTCTTTTGTGTTAGGGCGGCAGAGCCAGTGTCTGATAAATCCCCCCACACCCCACTTTATATATGTATATATATATATATATATATATATATATAATATATATATATATATATATATATATATATATATATTTTTTTTTTTTTTTTTTTTTTTTTTTTTTTTTTTTTTTCCTCTTTTGTGTTAGGGTGGCAGAACCAGTGTCTGCTAACTCACCCCCCTCCCCAACCCCACTAACGTTTTCCAGCTATGAGTTTTGTTTTAAGGGGAGTGGGGCTTAATTGCTGTTTTTTTATTGATTGATTTATTTATATCCTCCTCTTTCCTTTTCTGTTTGGGTGGCACATCCAGTATCTGTTAATCCACCCCCGCCCCCTTCTGTTTTCCAGCTATGTATTTTGTTTTGAGGGTGTGGTTACTTGCTTTTTTTTTATTTTCTTTTTTTTTCTGTTAGGGCAGTGTCAGTGTCTATTTTAAAAAAATTGTTTTAAACCCTTCATTTTTTCAGCTATGAATGTTGTTGTTGTTTGTTTGTTTGTTTATTTTAGGGTGCAAGAGTCACTCCCTGCTTACCTCCATCCCTTAAATCAACCCCCACCCAACCGTGCCATCTGTTTTATTACAATGACTGTTCTTTCAATTGTCTATTTTCTGCTTTTCTTCCTGTCTGTTCGCTGTACCCTTGTCTTTTCTATTTACCTTATGCACTCCATGTTCATAGTTATGTACCTTTTTTTGTACTCGTAAGGTATTTATGTTATGCTCTATTGGCCTTATCGTATTGTGTGTGTGTGTGTGTGTGTGTGTGTGTACGGCTTTTGAATTAGAGGGTATGTCATTTTTTGACATTACAATCTACCAACACCTCGTTAGATATACGCCAATTGTCGCGGTTGCTCTGTGACAATTACAACCAATATTCCAAGTTAATTATAATTCCTCTGCCAAACACACGTCTGCCTTGTTATAGATTTACATTCAAATATATAACTATTCTTGGTACATTGCAGTTTTAGTTTTCATTGCCATCAATTCACTAATAAAAAAAATTCACGTTCTTTCTCATCAAAAGAATATTACCAGATTTCGTTTTATCCAAAGCAGGCTTCGTTCACGGACGTTCCAAAAGTCGTATATTTCCGTTCTTCTCTTGAAAATTACATTGCGTTCTTGGGTGCGTTCAAGATGACCGGTCATCAGCGTACCATAATTACAACACGCGTTCCTTAGTAGCGAAGACACTCCTTATCTTGCTTATTCGAGGCCGTGTCTTGTTTAATGACGGAAGGCATAATAATTCGTTGGAGTGGGCTCTGTGCCGTCTTCAGCAGAGTCAAAGTATAACTTTGACTCTGGTCTTCAGGACGTACCCGGAAATCCTGTAGGCTTACGAAAACTAATGGAATCATTTATTAAGTTTTGTGTCGTTGTTCAGATTGCAAGGTAAGAAACAAGATATGATTTGTAGAAGTTTATAAAGTTCTGGGTTAAAGTGAAAAAAAAAAATCTTATTTCCTCTGTGTGTGTGTGTGTGTGTGTGTGACACTACCAGCGTGTTATAAAAGCTAGAATAATACTCATATATCCTAGTGTGCTTTATTCAGTGTTTTGTTACGTGTGTAGTGCTTGCAAAGGCAGTATATTTATATGTATATATGTTTACTTGGCTGTGTAATTATGTATATGAGTGTTATTTTTCACATCATGTAGAATGACTGGTGATAAATGTTATTAGTGTTATTAATAATTTCTATTTCTACTCAGTTTTGCGAGACGAAGAGCAGACTCTTTCATAAATAAATACGGTCATTTTTTAATCCTTAATAAGTGTCTCACGAGTAATAAAGGAAGCAAAGAAGTATGGCAGTGGAGAATTAATGATACTTAATATATATTAATAGGATGTCATGAGGAGATATATAAAAAATTGTGATATAATTAGAGAGAGAGAGAGAGAGAGAGAGAGAGAGAGAGAGAGAATACTGATGATCCCTTGGAAGTGATTATATCCGAAGTCACTTCTGCTTAATATGAAACCCATCTCCCCGATTACCTTCAGGAGTAATAGCGCTTACAAATGCGGGGCTCGTGCCTCAGATGATGACCCGGGCCAATGCGTCCAAGCGTCTCGAGTGAGTGAGTGAGTGAGTGAAGGAGTGAAGGAGGGGGTGAGTGAGTGAGTGAATCGTCTTCTACCCAAAATAAAAATGGAAATATTCAGGATTTTTCTGATGAGAAATTCTGGGAAAATGTTGTGGGTTTTGTTGCTTGGGAGTAGAGAGAGAGAGAGAGAGAGAGAGAGAGAGAGAGAGAGAGAGAGAGAGAGACGTGGAGGGTGAGGGTTTGAGGTTTGGGGGCGGAGAAGAGGGTACAACATTCCTGAGATTAGACGTGATGAGAGTTGGAAGGTGTGAGAGTGGACGAAAGGAGGTTAAAAGAATAAAGTGGAAAGAGGGAGATTTTCTCTTCCCAGGCACCATATAATGGAGAGGCATCCTTTCTCTTCTCCGAATGTTTTGACGGGTGAGACACTGGATGATTCTACTGAGAGAGAGAGAGAGAGAGAGAGAGAGAGAGAGAGAGAGAGAGAGACTCCTATAATCAAGACTTCCTTTCTTCGAATACTGACTGGCGAGACATGGATGATTCTATGAGAGAGAGAGACGAGAGAGAGAGAGAGAGAGTGAGAGAGAGAGAGACCTATAATCAAGAGACTTCCATTCGAACTACTGTGGATGGCGAGACAGGGTGATTTCTGAGAGAGAGAGAGAGAGAGAGAGAGAGAGAGAGAGAGAGAGATTCCTATAATCAAGACTTCCTTTCTTCGAATACTGTGAATTGATAGGCACTGGATGGTTCTGCTGAGAGATAGAGAGAGATATTTCTATAACCAAGAGACTTTCTCTCTTCGAATGCTGTCACTGGATAGACACTGGATGATTCTGCTGAGATAGAGAGAGAGGGAGAGAGCTATATTATATTGTACTATATTTCCTTTCCTTCTGAATATTCGCTCAACCCCAAACGCTTCAACCCTTACGATATAAAACGATAAAAGGCAGAAGGCGAGGGAGCCTGATTGTACTCAATAAGGCATGGTTGAAATTCCTAGGGTTTATAGAATAGCGACAGCCATTCTTTAGGTTAAAACTTACGAAAATAATATATTACTATTAAATATTTTGTGGCATGCTACGTGAATTTCTCCTCAGTCTGAATAATAATAATAATAATAATAATAATAATAATAATAATAATAATAATAATAATAATAATATCACGCCACTCAGCAGAAGCCATTGAATCAGTGCTACCAGAAAGTACCTTAATTGTTGTGACAAGTTTCTCAACTGCTCAATGTCTATTTTTAAATGTTTTTTCTTCGTATAATTATTACTTTTCATCATGAAGCATATCATCACAAGTTTGTGTCTGTGTGTGTGTGTTTTTTTTACACATAGGCTCAGTTCTTTTGTGCCTGCTTATAGCGTTAATGCTTGTGTTCATTCCATATAAGTGGAGTACAGGTTTCGTATATTATAATAATCTTACAGTGTGGAATACAGGTGTATTCCCTGTCCAGATGTTGTCATCAAGCTGTAAATAGTCAGGCATATATATTCTGTTGCAGAGCAACGAAATATTCTGTGTAATACATGCATGATGGCATTCTACATGTAAATAATAATAATAATAATAATAATAATAATAATAATAATAATAATAATAATAATAATAATAATAATAATAATAACATATATTATAGTGAATATATTTTGCTACAGATAAACGAAATGTTCTCAGTGTAATACGTGCATGATGGCATTCTGAAAAATGCTTGCATATCGACAATCGTTTAGACAGGTGAGGCACACAGTTAGGTAAATAATGATAATAATAATAATAATAATAATAATAATAATAATAATAATAATAATAATAATAATAATAATAAAACAAGACCTGACATTTTACCATTCCAAATGAGAATATGTATGGCAATATTCGCAGTCGAACGTGGCCACCAGTCCCCGCCATTACTTTTCTTAACAGAAACCATTTAGGCTACAAATTGGGCAGTACGTCCAGAATAAGGGCTTTTTAAGGGGGAGTTCAGGCAGCCCGCTATTTTTCCCACGTAATTTCATTAGGAAATGGAACAAGGCAACGATAAAATAAAGCTACGGGTGATTTAGGAGACATTTGGGTTGCCGTTTTATGGGGTGAGTGGGACCAAAGTTGGTTTTGTGTGGTTGGGGTGCTGAATTTTGTTTCCACCTCCTTTTTTTTTAATGATCAGGAATGCTGTTTTTTTTTTATGATCAGAGTCAGATTTTGGTTTTTAATTAACAGAGAGTCGTGTTTGGCTTAATGAACGTAGATTTTGGTTTTTAAGAGAGAATCTATTTTTTGTTTAATGAACAGAAAGTATGTTTTGTTTTTATAAACAGAAACTTTTTTTTATGAACAGAACGTCTGTTTTGGTTTTAGTGAACAGAAGTCTGGTTTATTTTTAATGAACAAACAACCCTGATAACAGAAAATATTTTTTCTATAAACAGAGTCTGTTTTGGTTTATGAACAGAAAGTCAGTTTGGTTTTAGGGAACACAAAGTCTGGTTTTAGTTTTAATGAACAGACACATTTTTTTTTGTGAACGGAAAATATTTTTTTCTATGAACAGAAAGTCTGGTTTGGTTTTAGTGAACAGAAAGACTGGTTTGGCTTTAGGGAACCGAAAGTCTGGTTTTAGATTTAGAACAGAAAATATCGTTCTATGAAACAGCAAGCATATTTCTGTTTTAATGAACGGAAAACTGGCGATTATTACCTGATAATATGTACTGATTACTATCACCCCACTTTAAGGGTGTGTCCCACTACTATTACTCACCACTTATTGAGGTGTAATACTTACTATTAGCACGTGACTTTAGGTGTACTGCTTATAGGCACTTGGAGTGTACCATTTACTATTAAAACCGCACCTTGGGGTGTACTTAATTATACTTTCATTCGTTCTCCTGTGTCTTTTCGAACTTTCCTTTTCCCAGATCGTTAATTTTTTACATTGCTCTAATTCTACCCCTACAATTTAGAACCATTTTCATCAGACCAGGCCTGTGAGAATCATTATGATTCCAGAAAAATGGGAATCGGCAGTCGCATTGCACAGTAACCTGAAAGCTTTAGAAATTATGTAGGCTGTAGTCATGGAATATGAGAAAACAAAATTCGTATTGAACTTAGAGAAACAGCTTCGGTGGGAGATCTTACCAATTCGAAAAGAGAAAGGAATGTAATTTCTACATATTGGAAAATAATGATTCATATATTCCTAGTGACTTTCGAACAACATAATTTTTTTGTCGTCATTAATTTTGGCGATCACTGAATTTGCCTTTTCCAGTCTCTCTGTATGTCGTCAGATATTAGTTTCGATATCTCTCTCTCTCTCGCTCTCTCTCTCTCTCTCTCTCTCGTGGAGTAAGCCTACAAACTACTTTGTTGTTGCTGTTGGAGAGGGGGTGGGAGGTAGGAAAGCCTAAAAAAAAGTCTGAAAAAGGTGTTTCACGTTGGGCTAGATATTTATGATATAGTATTATAATGAAAATGTAAAAAATGAATATGTGAATGTTAAACCGTACAGAAAAATTATTTCTAATAAAATATGACATACGTATTTTTTTGTGAAACAACGGTGTGCTTGGCCGTAGAGTTTAGCACGTTTTGATTGATATGATGCACTGAATTTAGAGGCCATATTTCTGTTCAGTTATTTTGTGCTTCCACTTATAACTGAAAATATATGAATGTGTTTTATTTGTGTCCCTTTTTCTTTGATCTTTGTTGTTAGTATTAGTAGTACTCATTATGAGTATTAATTACTAAGGCCACTTCGGGTTAAGGTAAAAATATAATATTTGCAACTTACACGTCCCGAGTAAGCTGATGGTTGGGTCACGCCTTCACCCGGTAGGAAAAACCGAAAGTTTTCCAGAATTATTTTGAGCTGTGTGTGTATGTTTTTTTTATGATTTACATAGCAGCGTTTTTGTTCGAAGTAAAAAATGATTCTTTTTCATCGCTATTTTTAGAAAAAACTTTTCCGTGCTGTCTGTTAAAAGTGATTTATCTGTTGAATAATTCGTTTTTGTTTGAAGTTGACTGAGCCTTTTTCTGTTCCAATAAAAACCTAAGGGTTCATTACGAACTGTAGATATTTAGACGATAATTATGCTACTGTTTGGCGAAAAAAAAAATCTGTTACGAGAAATAGATACTTCTCTCTCTCTCTCTCTCTCTCTCTCTCTCTCTCTCTCTCTCTCTCTCTCTCATATATATATAGGTAACACGATCTCCGTTTTATCAGAAAAAAACACGAATCGGTGTTTTCCCTGGCCGCAGTCTTCGTCGATCTGGATATCGGATTTTTTTTTTTTTATCGCAAAAGCAATCTGTCTTTTCAGAATAAACCTTTTTTATTTTTTATTTTTTGGGGGGAGCGACAGTAGATTGCTTTGTTTTTATTGGTATGTTCGTTGTAAAGGAAAAAAAGACGATTTATTTATAAAATTTGCTCTCTCTCTCTCTCTCTCTCTCTCTCTCTCTCTCTCTCTCTCTCTCTCTCTCTCTCCTTAACAATGCATGAATATAATCTTGTAAATGAAAAATTATTGTGCAATGTTTCCCAAAGAGGAGTAATCTTATAATTAATAACAACTTCCGATTTTTTAAGGTAAACATATCTATATAAATGAGCTAAAATTATCTTTAATTTTGCACCTGTTATTGAGCGCGAATTGAACGTTAGATTATCATCAATGTTTACTTTTGAAACTATTGCTTTCGCGTTTTATTCTTAGACATCGAGTTCAAGGAAAAATTTAAATGACTATTCTTGTTATTTTTCTTTCATAGAATAAAAAATATTAACCTAACCTTTGTCAATTCTGAATTAATCTTTTTTTTTTTTAAATAGAGACATAGGGTTTCCGTAGAAATAGTTTTCTTGTTATCGCGCTGGGGTGGTTAGGTTGTAACGATCAGGCAGGTAAAAGTTGTAATAGCGATACCCTGCGTATGATGGTGAGTCGTGCTTCATATATATACATACATATACATATATATCATATAATATATATGTGTGTGTGTGTGTATGTATGTATGTACGTATATGTGTGTGCGTATAATGTACAAAAATAGACATATATATATATATATATATATATATATATATATATATATACATATTGTTTATAAATGTTGATATATATGTATATATATTTATATATTAAATATATATGTGTGTGAGTCTGTCTGTTACAGCAAACCCCAAGAGGCTATTTTGTTTTCCTTAAAAAACATTTAATTTGATATTCCGTCCTTGATCATCCTTGAGGAAAAAAAAAAGGTATAGCGCTTGAAAGAAAAGTCGAATAGGAAACCACCCCCCCCAAACGCCCCCCCAAAAAAAAAAAAAAAAAAAAAAACCCCCCCCAAAAAAAAAAAAAAAAAAAAAAAAAAAACACCAACACACACATTCATTTCAGACAAAATAAAATTTTATTTTGTCAAAAAGTCGACGTTTTTTGAATATCGAAGGGACTTTTCTGTCTTACAAATTGAAAATACGTTGGGCTAAAACTTTTGTTTTTTCCCCTGCATATAAAATCTAACGCAAACAAAACGAACAAAAAGTTTTTATTTTTTTATTTTCCATTTTACAAAAAGCTATCGTACTACTTTTGTATCTCTTCGCTTTTTGTTTAGGGAATAATGTGAAGGACATTAACCTATAAAGTAGGAATTGAAATAAAAAGGAAAATAACTTTTAAAGGAAACTGCAAGAAAAAGAAATTAATGTGAAGAAAGATAACTTATAAAGTAGAGATTGGAGAGAAAAAAAGAAAATTACTTTCAATTTATGAAGATAAAAGGAAAACGAAAATAATTTTTTTTTTAAAAGTAACTTATAAAGTACGGAATTAAAAAGATGCAAGTAACTTATATTAAGATATCCCAAGAAAGGAGGGAAACAACTCATAAAATAAATATTACAAGGAAAACGAGAATAAACGAATTAACTTTCAATTTATGAAGTTATAAAAAAAATCAAAATAATTTTTATAAAAGTAACTAAAAGTACGGAATTAAAAATGTGCAAGTAAGGGGGTGGGGAGAATAACTCATATAATAAATATTACAAGGAAAAGGAGAATAAACGAAATTAACTTTCAATTTATGGAGTTGTAAAGAAAATTAAAATAATTTTTTTAAAAGTAACTCTAAAAGTACGGAATTAAAAATGTGCAAGTAACTTTTAAATTAGGATATCCCAAGAAGGGGGTGGGGGAAATAACTCATGAAATAAAGATTACGAGGAAAAGGAGAATAAACGAAATTCAGCATAGAAGAAGAAAAAAAAAAAGAAGGCGAGGCTGACCCACCAGTTATTTTATAGCCCTCCGAGGCATTCTTTTATTTCTGAGGAGATCGTTTTGCCCTTAAGGAGGAGACTTAAGGAGTCTACGCCAGATTTTTTTTTTTTTTTTTTTTTTTTTTTTTTTTCGTCTTACCACTTGTTCGAGCGGCTTTGCTCTGCATTCTTAATGTCAGAGCTCCTTATCTTATGTATAAATTTTGTTTTTCTTTTTTACCCTTTACTACTATACATAAAAGATTTTCGGAGAACGTATCTTGGTCTCATAGTCTTCCACAAAAGGAAAAATAAATTTTGCCACTAAGGAAACCAAATATTTTTTTCCTTTTTTATTTTATTTTTTTTTTTATAAAAAAGAAAATATTTTGACGCCAAGTCAACGGATTTTTTTTATTATCTGCATCTCTATTCTTTATGGTAAAGTTATTAATCTTATTTATGAAATTATATTTTTTTTAACCGTGATTCTGATAAACCTCGAAGTTCGTAGAACGGATCTTGGTCTCACGTGATTTTTTTTTTTAATTTTTATTTTCATATTCATTATGTTTAAGTTATTTATCTTATGTATAAAATAAAATAAGAAATACTATCTTGGTAAAGCTATACTTGGTCTCAGATGAAAAAAAGGCTTTAGTTTGATTCTGATTTTTATTTTCATTCTATAAGTTAAAGCTCTTTGTTTTATATGCAACATATATAAGATCATTTTTTTTTACCGTGGTAATAGTAGCTATACCTCCAAGATCTTTCTGAGAACGTATCTTTACTCGAACCGGAAAAGAAAAGTTTATGTTGATGTTACTTGAGACCGATTTTTATGCTTTGTATTTTTATTGGCATTCTTTTACGTTAAAGTTCTTTATCTTATGTATAAAATAGCACTTATGTTTTTAATCATGATAATACTATTCATCGTAGGTCTTCCGGAGAACCGATCTTGGTCTCACTTAAAAAAGAAAAATAAATGATTTTGCCGGTACTGGAAACGGAATTTTATAATTTTTATTTTCAAGCCGCGATTTCTGCATGAGAAAAATGTAAAATTTTTGTCTTTTCTTCTTTTTGAATGGTGGAGCCTTATGTAAAATAAGAGCGACAGATTTCAAAATATAAATAAGAAATAGAAAAAATTCAGAAATCAGAAAAAAAAAAAAAAAAAAAAAAACATTATTTTAAAGTTTGATTGCGTCTTTTTATTTTTTTTTTGTGGGCGGGGCGGCTGGGGGGGCGGGTAGGGGTGGGTTAAAGGTCAAGTTTCATGAAGAGATATAATATTTAGAGAAAGTAAAATATTTTCTTATTCGAATGTAGTTTTATACGAGTGAGAAAGCCATATCATTGCTGTCAGTGGATGTAATCCACAGTTGTTTTGTGTTCTGGTCTTTCTTGAAGTAAATTGAATACACACACACACACACACACACACACACACACACACACACACATATATATATATATATATATATATATATATATATATATATATATATATATAATTTTATTTATATATGTATGTTTCTATAACTAATGCTTGATCAGTCATACCCTGTTGACCAATGATCTGGTATTTAGTCTGCTAAGATGAGGAGCTATTTGTATTCTCTCTCTCTCTCTCTCTCTCTCTCTCTCTCTCTCTCTCTCTCCAAGAAAACATCCTGTCCATTCCCCAGTCATAATAACCAAGCTGTCGTCTCTCAGCGCCGTCATCTCACTTTGAATAGGTCATGGGTCCCGAACATTCCAGTTCCAGAAGGGAATATTGGAACCGTCCGGGGGTAAATGTGTCCCCGGAATCACTTGGAATTCCAGTGAGGCGATTTTATCACAGAGTCCTTTACGCATCGAAAAGCCGGTGATTAAGAAGACCAGCGGCCCCTGCTGGGTTGATGATGGGAGATCGTAATGTTTGATTGTAAAAGATTTTTTTGTTATTGATGGGTCATTGGGTTTTAGTTTTTTCCAGTTTGGTCTTTTATAAGTGTTTGTATACTAGGTGCACTTGATAAATGATGCATTCACGTGTATTTGCTTTATGATGACACATTTGCTTATACAACGTGATGTTGCAGCCGTGACTTCTTAAGGTTCTTAAGGTTCTTAAGGTTCTTTGCAGCGTCCCTTCGGTCCCTAGCTGCAACCCCTTTCATTCCATTTTATCATATCTCCAATCTTATTCTTTCTTCCATCTTATTTTCCATCCTCTCCTAACAACCATTTCAACATTGTTTTCAAAGCGGAATAACCTCATAGGTCCTGGCGCTTGTCCCTTGGCCTAAATTATATATTTCTTTTTCATTCTGTAAATTTGATGTGTGTATTATAAATATATATAAATATATATATATTATATATATAGATAATATATATATATAATATATCTAGATATATATATATTATATATATATATATATACTATATATATTATATTATATATATATATATATATATTATATATATATTATTATATAATATATATTATATATATATATATCTCATATATATACAATTATATATAATATATATATATATATATAACTAAAATTTTAAAAAAATTATTATTATATACTATAATATATAGGTTGTTGAAATATTTACATATACCAAATGTTTGAAGGAACCCTGAAAGCTACTGGTGTACCGACAGTTTCTTAATTAAGATACCATTCGATCTCTCCAGATATCTGTTTAATCCCATCGTCCTTCCATATCAGCTTCCTCCCTTGAGAGAGAGAGAGAGAGAGAGAGAATGATGAAGTTTGTTGCTTTCGACTCAGAGTTTATGGAAATATATTCAATGGCCGAGGAGTGAGAAAATATATAGGCCCATGGTTGCTTAAACAAGCTGAATGTGACTCATTATAATTCAATTTAATAAAACTAGTTCGCATAATCATTAGTGATGAATGTGAACGGTTGTTGAGATTTCCTCTACTACCTTTCATGAACAGAAACACTATCTGTATACATAAACAACACAACTTCACATTATCCTACTTAAACACACAACATCACATATTCCTACACACAACTGCCCCGAAGATAATGTTAAATACACGATAGTATATATATATATATATATATATATATATATATATATATATATATATACATATATTAATATATATATATATATATATATATATGTGTGTGGGTGTGTGTGTGTGTGTGTGTGTGTGTATTATAGCTTTTAACATAAATCAAAATACAAAGGGACATTAAACGCGTTTTCAATCAGGAAACAAAAATCAAATAAGACAAAATAAAAAGCATTTCGTTCTAACAACCAACCTCTCCCCACCCCCTCCTTAGCAGACACTGAAAGCCTCTCTCTCCCTACCCCTACCCCTATAACCCCCCCCCCCCTCCCACCCTTGCAAAACGTAAAGAGGGTAAACAACTCAAGGAAATCAACTCTAAAATATTCGCAATATCATGAAGTGTCTTGGGCAGACTCTACTGCGTCTGCATTTGGTCATCGCCGTGACGATAAGGCCTTTTGAGACCCAACCCCGGAACTAAGTTCGGGGGTTTTCGAGGGGGATGGGGGGGGGTTTGTTTGGGTTTGGAATTCTCCATAAATTGAGTCCCATTCATCCCGCGACATAAAAGGGACCGGAAATGAAAGGAAGATATGGCGAATGGAAGAGAATCTTTTAATTCATTTTATTCATTTCGGCGTCGTGATTCGCGATTCGAATGATAATGAATGGTGGGCTTTCCGATGTCTCGAGATTATTATTATTATTATTATTATTATTGAAAAAGAAACCCACAAAATTACTGTGTATAACGTGTTTACTTGTACATACTTATAAAGTAAACACGTTCTAACACAGTAATTTTGTGGGTTTCTTTTCAATTTTATAAAGAAATCTGAAAGAAGTTTTTTTGGTTCATTGTAATAATAATAATAATCAATAATAAATAATAATAAAATAATAATATAATAATGATAATATTATTATTATTATTATTATTATTATTATTATTATTATTATTATTAGGGTAAGTGTACGATAACCTTGAAATTCATTCACGTTGCGACATACGACAAAATTGTGGTTCTCGTTCTGTGCAATATTTATTTTTTCGAACTAAAATGAAAATGAATAAAGATTTGGTAACAGGCCCCGCGTCACTTTTGCTTGGAAAGAATATATAATAAAGAACACGAAACAATTTGAACATCGAAACGGAAGAATATAAGAAAGAAAATGGAAGGACTTTCGAAAAACAAAACGAGAGAATCTGAAAAAGAAAGCGGGAGAATATAAAAAAAGGAGACGAAAGTAAATATAGGTAAAACGAAAGAACATAAAAAATGAAAACGAAATAATATAAAAAAGAAACGAAATAATTACTTTGTTACGTGAAGAACATAAAGGAATTAAATGTCAGTACTTATTAACAACCCTCTCTCTCTCTCTCTCTCTCTCTCTCTCTCTCTCTCTCTCTCTCTCTCTCTCAAGAGACGATGGAGGCGGCCGGAATTGGGAGGGCGATAAAGTTTGATAGACATCTTGAGGTATCGAATGGGTTCGAATAGTCTCTCGAGAAACTCGAACGGCGGTTCGAATCCCTCTAGAAAAGAATCAGTAGATACTGTAGTGTTTATCTATAAGGTTCGTGAAGTGGTGGGTTCGTTCGTTCGTTCGTTTGTTCGTACACGGCGTGTGAGGAGACTTTATCTGACAAACAATAAAAAGGAAGTTTCCTTCATTCCCTAACAAACAAATGCTGCTTGGTGGTCCTCCTCCTCCTCCTCCTCCTCCTCCTCCTCCTCCTCCTTCTTCTTCTCCTCTGGCGGACAGGAAGGGAAGTACCTTTGTTCACTGATACTGTTTAAATATTACCTCAAGAATTGGAAGTAATTTCAACATTTTTGTATCATATAGCTGTACTTTTTTGTAATTGCTGCATGGTAGTCATCATAACCATCTTCGTCTTCTTCTTCCTCTTTTTCATCTTCTTCTTTTTCTTCTTCTTCTCCTTCTCTCGTGGAAAGAATGTAAGATTTTATCATTGTATAATAAGTGTTTTATTTTTTAAGTTGTGGGAGGAACATTAAATCTTTTGTGCATGTATATGTATAGATAAAGAATTATAAATCAATATATATATATAATATATAATATATATATATAATATTAATATATATATATATTATATATATATATAGATATAATATATATTATATAATATTAATATAATAGAAAAAAAAAATTTGGAATGTGGTATTTTGATGTATTTGGAGTAGGATTAAACTCCTATCTTTATTGTCGAGTTTTGGGATGCTTAAGCAACTGCTTTTACTTTTCTGTTTGTGTGATTTTCCCTTTTATTTTAGATTTTTATTTTTTTCCCAATTGATATTCTGTATTTAATTCCAATGGAATGCGGAATGTCAATAGACTAAATTTCTAAGGAAAAAGAATAATATTTTAATTATAATATATATATATTTAATAATATTATTATATAATTATTAAAATTAATATATTAATATAATAATTGTAAAATTATAAAACATGTGGGGATCGATAACAACCATTGAAATGTTTTCAAGCAACATATGAATGCGATTATGATCGAAGCCTTCTATTACGTTGGCCACAAATTTCGGGAAATTAGCGGATCCAAAATATTGCTGCAATTATTAAAGACTAAAAAATATTTAACAAACAAAGCATTTTGCTCAAGCCAATAAATTTTTTGTTCAAATGCGACATTACGCTTTTTATATCAGTAAATCCTGCTTTTGTTTATTTCCCCGGCACTTTTTGACCTTTGACCTGGGAAGAAACAAGTCATTTTCTCGAATTAAACGCTAACAATCATCAGCTTTAGAGGGAAAAAAATACGACTAATTTCTTCTAGTATATTTCGTCCCGTCCTCCTAAGGACCTCCCCCACCAAACTCAACCCTGGGTCCCAACCCCACCCAACCCCCTTCTCCAACACAGACATGGCTGGTTATTGTGATGCGAGGGAGGGGGAGGGGGAAGCGGGGTTGGTAGCGAACCCCTCCTTACGTAATTAGGGAGAATTTACTCAGTTTTTGTTTATAAAAAAGAGGGTGATTAAGAAGGAGCTGTTGGGGATATCGAAAGTAGAATATTTTTTTTGGTAGAGTGGATATAGATATACAAATTTATATCATTTATATGCATGAATGTGTGTATATTATATGTGATATATGTATATATGTGTGTTTATCTCGGGTCTTGTCTTTAGGGGGTCGGTAGAAAATTACGTTTAGCTTTGTGAATTGCTTTCTCAATTATATGGTCAGGATATTTTAAAGACGAAAGTTGCTTGCGAATTAGTTCAAATTCTTTTTCCAGGAATTCTGGGGAACAAATTCGTAAGGCTCTTAAGAACAAGTTACTAGCTACACCTATTTTTGATAGAAATGTCATGATAGCTAAAGTAGTGAATGTATGAAAGTGAGAACGTGGTTTTTCTGTATATGGTAAATTTTGTATTCTGTCGTATCTCTGATTATTAAAACATCAAGAAAAGGAATTTTGTTGTCTGTTTTCCCATTCAACTTTTAAATTTGATGCTGGCACTAATGTGTTTAATTTCGAGAGGAATTCATTGAAATTGCCCCACCTATAGCCCAAAATGTTAGGATATCATCCACGTATCTCATCCACAGCATGTTTTTGGGTTTTTATTGCATTTATTACTGTAGTTTCAAGTATTCCATGTACAGATTGGCTAGAACAGGACTTAAAGGACTAACCATACTACACCGTAATTTTTTGCTGTAGAATGATTCCCCCCGAATGAAAATACGTTATTAGTGCACATAATTCAACTAGCTTTATTATTTTTCAAGCGCCAATGGGAAATGATCTGAATAGGGGGATATTTTACCCTTTTACCCTTAAAAATTGAAGAAACGTCCTGTACTGGTACTTTTAGTGAACAAGGAATCTACATCAGGCTTAAAAGTTTTATGTGTGAAGTGGTATATGTGCTTCTCTGATTTTGTGACAAAAATCTTCCGAATGTTTAATGTGACTGGGAGAAAAAGTGCTAAAAAGGGGAAAGGAGGCCAGCTAACCATTTAGAAATTTGTAATTGAAAGCACCGGCACATGAAACGATGGGTCTTGAATGGAAGATTGGTCTTTGTGAGTTTTGGGAAGGCCATAAAAATAGGGTAATTTAGGATTAATTACTTTAAATTTCTCTAATAGTTCAATACTCTTTTTGTCTTTGCCAATTAATCTTACTTCCGAAAAAAATTCTGTGGGAACGTTTTGGAGGGGATTTTCGTCAGTTTTTCGTATGTGTTTGTGTCGCTAAGGAGCTGGTTGATTTTGTCAAGGTAGAAGTCTTTGTCCATTATTACAATTTTGCCGTCTTTGTCGGATCTACTTATTATAACATCTAACTTTTTTAGCGAGTGGAGGCTATCATGAATCTGCGGGGAACAGGATATTTCTTATGTAAGTCAGTTAAAGCATTTAGTAACACTCCTTTTAAACATATCTCTTCACGGTTGTAGTTTTTATCAGATATGAATTTATCAAAAGCCACTATGAAGTCTAGGTTGTTTTTTGCGGTCTGGCATAAGGGCAAAGGATAAGCCTAAATTTAAAACTAAATGTT
This sequence comes from Macrobrachium nipponense, assembly GCF_015104395.2. Lineage (NCBI taxonomy): Eukaryota > Metazoa > Arthropoda > Malacostraca > Decapoda > Palaemonidae > Macrobrachium > Macrobrachium nipponense. Next base: position 19,611,059 of record NC_087216.1, on the reverse strand, counting down.
GATTTAACAGTAAGGGGGTGTTGGATAAGTTTAAAACTTGTCTTGTTGCTCAAGATTATTCCATGCACTATTGTCTATTAGGTTATTTAACTTGCGTAGAAGTCTGTTGGAATGAGTCACGCTATTATAGGCAGCAATGTCGGAACAGAATGAAATCAGATACCTGTATATGTGGTCCGTAGTGAGGAGGCGAAGATTAGACTGGGTTCCATATATCACTCTGCGTAGTACGAAGATGTCGTTTTTTCGTATCGGTGATTCTTTCCTCCAGGAAAATCTTGTGTGAGAGAGGGAAGGGGTCCGATTGCAGAGTCCATCTCCCGAATCCGTACATTTTTGGTAGTACTTGTTCTTTGAGGCATTCTTCTAAAAAGTGTTTTTGGTTTTTCAGCCGGTGTAGTCTGATCAGTTCTTTTTCAAACTTGCGAAAAAATTGGCTTGACTTCTGGAAGTGAGTGAAGAATCCTGGAAAGGCGGTTGAATTCCAATAATGGGCTGAAAATGACTGGTAAAAATGTTCTGTACAACAGAGTTCCATCTAATAAAAGGAGCCCATAAAAACACAAAATAGAGAAAAAGTACTATATTTCAGAGACTGCTGTCTCTCTCTTCAGGTAGATGAATGAGAAAAGTTCACAGAAAAGGTGGTATTTATACCAAGAGGTCCATCCACAAACAAGCCATTTTAAGTCACCCCCGCTGATAATCTTCCTAATCTTCTTAAGGGTTGGGTTGAATGAAGACGTTGTCGATCGGATTTACAGGTAAATCCCTTCCCCAGAGATAATACAACACAAACGGTCAGTTAGGTATGGACAACAGAACTCGGCTATCTTCAACCATATAAATGAACATAACCATAGAATAAACTGGAATTTGTCACGTGTAATTTATAGCAGCAACTGCCGGTACAAGAGTCAAATGATGGAATCGGCCTTAATAAAAGAGAGGCAGGTAATGAACATCTCAAAAGGAGGATGGATTTCGGACACGATCGACAACGTCTTCATTCAACCAACCCTTAAGAAGATTAGAGGAAGATTATCAGCGGGGGTGACTTAAAATGGCTTGTTTGTGGATGGACCTCTTGGTATAAATACCACCTTTTCTGTGAACTTTTCTCATTCATCTACCTGAAGAGGGAGACAGCAGTCTCTGAAATATAGTACTTTTTCTCTATTTTGGTGTTTTTATGGGCTCCTTTTATTAGATGGAACTCTGTTGTTACAGAACATTTTTACCAGTCATTTTCAGCCCATTATGGAATTCAACCGCCTTTCCAGGATTCTTCACTCACTTCAGAAGTCAAGCCAATTTTCGCAAGTTTGAAAAAGAAACTGATCAGACTACACCGGCTGAAAAAACCAAAAACACTTTTTAGAAGAATGCCTCAAAGAACAAGTACTACCAAAAATGTACGGATTAGGGAGATGGACTCTGCAATCGGACCCCTTCCCTCTCTCACACAAGATTTTCCTGGAGGAAAGAATCACCGATACGAAAACGACATCTTCGTACTACGCAGAGTGATATATGGAACCCAGTCTAATCTTCGCCTCCTCACTACGGACCACGATACAGGTATCTGATTTCATTCTGTTCCGACATTGCTGCCTATAATAGCGTGACTCATTCCAACAGACTTCTACGCAAGTTAAATAAACCTAATAGACAATATTGCATGGAATAATCTTGAGCAACAGACAAAGTTTTAAACTTATCCAACACCCCCCTTACTGTAAATCAACATTTAGTTTTAAATTTAGGCTTATCCTTTGCCCTTATGCCAGACCGCAAAAAACAACAATAGACTCATAGTGGCTTTTGATAAATTCATATCTGATAAAAACTACAACCGTGAAGAGATATGTTTAAAAGGAGTGTTACTAAATGCTTTAACTGACTTCATAAGAAATATCTCTGTTCCCCGCAGATTCATGATAGCCATCCACTCGCTAAAAAAGTTAGATGTTATAATAAGTAGATCCGACAAAGACGGCAAAATTGTAATAATGGACAAAGACTTCTACCTTGATCAAAATCAAACCAGCTCCTTAGCGACAAAACACATACGAAAAACTGACGAAAAATCCCTCCAAAACGTTCCCACAGAATTTTTTCGGAAAGTAAGATTAATTGGCAAAGACAAAAAGAGTATTGAACTATTAGAGAAATTTAAAGTAATTAATCCTAAATTACCCTATTTTTATGGCTTCCCAAAACTCACAAAGACAATCTTCCATTCAGACCCATCGTTTCATGTGCCGGTGCTTTCAATTACAAAATTTCTAAATGGTTAGCTGGCCTCCTTTCCATTTTTTAGGCACTTTTTCTCCCAGTCACATTAAACATTCGGAAGATTTTTGTCACAAATTCAGAGAAGCACATATACCACTTCACAACATAAAACTTTTAAGCCTTGATGTAGATTCCTTGTTCACTAAAGTACCAGTACAGGACGTTCTTCAATTTTTAAGGGTAAAATTATCCCCCTATTCAGATCATTTCCCATTGGCGCTTGACAAAATAATAAAGCTAGTTGAATTATGTGCATCTAATAACGTATTTTCATTCGGGGAATCATTCTACAGCAAAAATTCGGGTGTAGTATGGGTAGTCCTTTAAGTCCTGTTCTAGCCAATCTGTACATGGAATACTTTGAAACTACAGTAATAAATGCAATAAAACCCAAAAACATGCTGTGGATGATATCCTAACATTTTGGGATAATAGGTGGGGCAATTTCAATGAATTCCTCTCGAAATTAAACACATTAGTGCCCAGCATCAAATTTAAAGTTGAATGGGAAACAGACAACAAAATTCCTTTTCTTGATGTTTTAATAATCAGAGATACGACAGAATACAAATTTACCATATACAGAAAACCAACGTTCTCACTTTCATACATTCACTACTTTAGCTATCATGCACATTTCTATCAAAAATAGGTGTAGCTAGTAACTTGTTCTTAAGAGCCTTACGAATTTGTTCCCCAGAATTCCTGGAAAAAGAATTTGATCTAATTCGCAAGCAACTTTCGTCTTTAAAATATCCTGACCATATAATGAGAAAGCAATTCACAAAAGCTAACGTAATTTTCTACCGACCCCTAAAGACAAGACCAGAGATACACCCAACAATAAAATAATAATTCCCCACCTGGACACGATTAAGAGAATAACCAACCCCCTCGGAAAATCGAACCCTTTTGTATTTACTTACCCAAACACCTTAGCCAAATCCCTGATTAACGTCCAACAAAAGACATCTCCAAAGGACTCTGGGGTATACGAAATCCCATGCCAGGACTGTGACCAATCTTACATCGGATTTACAGGTAAATCCCTTCCCCAGAGATTAATACACACAAACGGTCAGTTAGGTATGGACAACAGAACTCGGCTATCTTCAAACCATATAAATGAACATAACCATAGAATAAACTGGAATTTGTCACGTGTAATTTTATAGCAGCAACTGCCGGTCAAGAGTCAAATGATGGAATCGCCTTAATAAAGAGAGGCAGGTAATGAACATCTCAAAAGGAGGATGGATTTCGGACACGATCGACAACGTCTTCATTCAACCAACCCTTAAGAAGATTAGAGGAAGATTATCAGCGGGGGTGACTTAAAATGGCTTGTTTGTGGATGGACCTCTTGGTATAAATACCACCTTTTCTGTGAACTTTTCTCATTCATCTACCTGAAGAGGGAGACGCAGTCTCTGAAATATAGTACTTTTTTCTCTATTTTGGTGTTTTGGTTTTGTTTTATGGGCTCCTTTTATAGATGGAACTCTGTTGGTTACAGAACATTTTTACCAGTCATATATATATATATATATATATATATATATATATATATATATATATATAATATAATTGTAAATATAAACATGGGTCGTAACCTTGAAATGTTTCAAGCAACATATGAATGCGATTATGATCGAAGCCTTCTATTACGTTGGCCACAAATTTCGGGGAAATTAGCGGATCCAAAATATTGCTGCAATTATTAAAGACTAAAAAATATTTAACAAACAAAGCATTTTGCTCAAGCCAATTATTTTTTGTTCAATGCGACATACGCTTTTATATCAGTAAAATCCTGCTTTTGTTTATTTCCCGGCACTTCTTTTTTGACCTTTGACCTGGGAAGAAACAAGTCATTTTCTCGAATTAAAACGCTAACAATCATCAGCTTTAGAGGGAAAAAATACGATTAATTTCTTCTAGTATATTTCGTCCCGTCTCCTAAGGACCTCCCCCACACCAAACTCAACCCTGGGTCCAACCCACCCAACCCCCTTCTCCAACACAGACATGGCTGGTTATTGTGATGCGAGGGAGGGGGAGGGGGAAGCGGGGTTGGTAGCGAACCCCTCCTTACGTAATTAGGGAGAATTTACTCAGTTTTTGTTTATAAAAAAGAGGGTGATTAAGAAGGAGCTGTTGGGGATATCGAAAGTAGAATATTTTTTTTGGTAGAGTGGATATAGATATACAAATTTATATCATTTATATGCATGAATGTGTGTATATTATATGTGTATATATGTATATATGTGTGTTTGCTTATGTAGGCCCATGTTAACAAACACTGTATTTAGGTCTGTAATTTTTTTACGCGCATTAATTCATTGTTGACAAGTAACTTTAGCACATCCTCCTCTCTTCGTGCAAGTCGGCGGAACTCGGCTGGATCCAGCTTGTACTTGTTTACACAATGTGAATAATTTCCCTGGAATCTGAGTTGCTTCGAAATGAGACTGATGCTCTCTCTCTCTCTCTCTCTCTCTCTCTCTCTCTCTCTCTCTCTCTCTCTCTCTCTCTTTCTTGGTGGATACTGAACAAACATTACAGTTCATCAAAATGGATGTGCGTGATATTAACTGAAGATAGGTATAACTACCTATAATGTCATTGGAACATTTGTAATATAGCTAGACTTCAGTTACATTTATTTTGTATTCTATATGAATTCTTTTGATATACTCTAATTACCATATAGATGTAAACAATATTATTGTCACAATATACCTACTCAATTGTCTGACGCCAATGTGCGCAAAAAATTGATTAAAATAAAAAGTATCTCTCTCTCTCTCTCTCTCACACACACACACACACACACACACACACACACACACACACACACACACACACACACTTGGTAATGATTGAAAGTAAAAGTAACCTCAGCTGTAAGATAGGTGAAGATTTGCTACTCCTCGCCCAATATCAGGTCAGGTTAAAGGTCGTAAGGTTAGTGTATCGTTCCCATCACATTATGTGACACTTTTTGATTGGCTGATATAATGTGTACGGGAGCGTGCTAGTTTGTATGCTATTGATTTCCGATAGAGATGGCGTCTCGAATCGTTAATATTGAATTATTAAAAATCACTGGATGTCTTGATACCAATGCCTAATTCATGTCTAATTAGCAGTCCTTGGATTTTTATGATTATTTTTAATAGCTGTCAATGGATGAGTCTGCCATCTCTCAAGTCATTAATCACCAGTCAAGTTCATTCTCGGGTTCTAATTCTTTTGCATTAATGTTAATCCAGAACAGATATGATGCATCTTGAGGACTTTGTTCAGAGAGAATTTGCATTAACGTTAATTAAGAAAAAAATATATTCTATCTCGAAGACTTATCTTAGAACAAATATACTTTATCCCAAACACTCACAACGCTGACATGTCTAAACTTAAGTACGAAAAGGGGACTGTATAAGAGAGTCGGTTTTTTATAAGGTAAATTTCAGTCACCATTCTCTTTGCAATTCGACCGTAAGTCTAAAGGGTCTTAGTTTGAATTAATGTTTGTTATTTGTGACATAAGTGTGTGTTCATTTATGCATATATATACCATCGCACATACACACATACATACTCGCACAAGGACAAAAAACCAGTATTGTCTGCGTCCTTGTTATGCTTCCTTAGCTCGTTGTCATACCAAAGCCAAGTGCTTCAGTTCAAGAAAGTTTCAATCACGTTTCGTTTCGAAGTCCATATGTTTCATTTAAGGGTTCGAAACACTTCAATTTTTATAAATAATTCGTTTACGCGGACCCTGTTCCAGCAGCGATTTTTATTTTTACGTTAATTACAGACTTGATTTACCTACTTAGTATTCGGGAAAATTTTGCTAGAATTTTAATATTTTCATCAGTAAGAAGTTAAAGAACAATTTAGTCCCTAAAAATCGTTGTTTTCGATGCTCCTTTTTTTTTTTTTTTTTCTTTTTTCGTGACACCCTCGACCCCATCTTTTCTGTTTTTGTGACAAGTACGGCTCTATTTTTGTTACCCTTTGTCCAGGTTTGAATATTCATCTGGAATATCCCGTAACTGTGAAATCATTTTTCGGTTCTTTTCTGAAACTCTGTTTTTATCATTATTTTTTTTTTTTTTTTTATCAATAGAGCCGCTAGGTATTTCTGTTACCTTGCTGATGTTTATGTGAATATGGACATTCATCTCGGTAGGATATATTTTCACTATCAAGAAATAATAATTTGTGTATGAGTTTGTATGTATGTATACATTACCCTTTTAGTCAGCGCTTTAAGTGTCAATGGAAAATGAAAAATCCGTAGAGAAAGAGAGGCCATTTTTTTTCACTACACTACACTCCTATAATGAATGGGTGTTTTCATGACCAGAGAGAGAGAGAGAGAGGCCTCTCTCTCTCTCTCTCTCTCTCTCTCTCTCATGAGGCCGTGCCCTCAAAAACAATCGGCGCTTGCCAATACTACAGACCCGAAGTCGCCTTCAGAAGCACAGCACCTTTAAAAAGCTGCTTTAAAAGCTCTCCCCTGGGCGTTAATGAACGCCATCTTTAATGAGGAGGTACAGGACACTCTCTCTCACTCTCTTTCGGGTCGATTTCGTCACCGCCAAATAAATAAAGCTTCGATTTACGAAGGCGAGAGAAGTCACCGGGATGCTGTCTGGGTGTCCCTCTCTCCCTCTCCGGTGGTGGTGATGGTGATGCTGGTGGCTGATGCTCTACTACTACTCTGATGCTGCTGGAGGTGGCTTTTGTGAGTCCCGATTCATCATCAGAGCAACGTCCTTAAAAACTCACCTCTGCGATCTGTTTGTGTGTGTGTGTGTTTCGATAAACACCAATTCATCATCAGAACAATGGTGTGAAAATTCTCTCTCTCTCTCTCTCTCTCTCTCTCTCTCTCTGCGTGCGTGTGCATGAAAAACACCGACTCATAATTGGTGTATAGAAAATTCTCTCTCTCTCTCTCTCTCTCTCTCTCTCTCTCTCTGTGTGTGCTTTGATAAACAACAATGCATCATTAGAGCAATGTTATTAAAACTCTCTCTCTCTCTCTCTCTCACTCTCTCTCTCTCTCTCTCTCTCTCTCTCTCTCTCTCTCTCTCTCTCTCTCTCTCTCTCTGCATGAAAAACACCGACTCATCATTGGTGTAGAGAAAATTGCTCTCTCTCTCTCTCTCTCTCTCTCTCTCTCTCTCTCTCTCTCATCTCTCTCTCTCTCTCTCTTCTCACACTCGTCAGTTGTGGGAAACAAAAGAAAGTGCGCTTTGAAGGTGGCCTTTCCAAAGTGCTTTCATTCTGGGAAAGCGCTTTCGCCTTTCTCTCGGTCTCAGGCTTTTTCTCTTTAGCCCTGCAGTAATTAAGGGTAATTGCTGTTGATGGTTAAAGAAAAATTAAAGACTAATTATTGCTGAATTGCGCTCACAATTCGTCGTTCGGCGTGGCGTGTAACTTAATGCTGTGGGGTCTTAACATTTCTCGTTGATTTTATATTGTATACGTATACATGTGTCATAATAATATATATATATGATGTTTTATTCTTCCTTTTCACGAAGATAGATATATGAGTTTTGTAGTCCACAGGGGAAAAGAAAAGATGAAATTCCTGTTAGCTCAAACAGTTTTCGGTCTCCACTGTGTGTGTGTGTGTGTGTGTGTGTGTGTGTGTGTGTGTGTGTGTATCATATATATATATATATATATATATTATATATATATATATATATATATGATGCCGGTAAAAAATGTTCTGTTTCAACAGAATTCCATCTAATGAAAGGAGCCCATCAAAAAACACCAAAATATAGAGAGAGAAATATTATATTTCAGAGACTGCTGTCTTTCTCTTCAGGTAGATCATGTACCTGAAGAGAGAGACAGCAGTCTCTGAAATATAGTATTTCTCTCTCTATATTTGGTGTTTTTATGGGCTCTTTTTATTATATATATATATATATATATATATATATATATATATATATATATGTGTTGTGTGTGTGTGTGTGTGTGTGTGTGTGTGTGTAAGTGTTTCACTAGTTGAAACTTAATTCCCGATCAGTAGCTGGGCCATTCATTCCACATTCCCATTTTATTTCGAAGAGAGTAGAATAGTTGTTTTTACTTTTTCCAAGGATCGGAATCGAGAGAGTGGGGAACTTTCTTTTTCCAATGTGTTTTAGCCTCGGGATTAAATTTCTTTAGCACTGACCAGCGCTTGAACATGTTGTGTCCCGGTCAATCAAAAAAAAAAAACATCCTAAAAAAAAAACCTAAATTTTTTCCTAAAATTTGACATACATTTCGTTGGAAAATTTAAGTTTCATGCTCTAAATTTAGTATTTCATAATTACCGCTATTAGTTTCTTCGTCATTTATTTTCATTATAGAAGGTAGTGGGATGAAAAAAATAATGAATTAATTTCAGCGATCTCTGACAGTTCTTTTGGTGCTAATCCAACTATACATTCTCAATTATTATTATTATTATTATTATTATTATTATTATTATTATTATTATTATTATTATTATTATTGAAGGAGATTACTGCGCTTCAGCTGGATTTAATTTATATAGAAGTTCTTTTCTATTCTACGGTCATTTTACACCAGATTTCAATATATATAAATTTCATAAAATAAGAAGAATAGAAAAGAACTTTTATCAAATAAATTCAGCTGAAGCAGCAATCTCCTTCAATAGAACATGCTTGAAAGAGGGTCTTCTAACTAAATATTATTATTATTATTATTATTATTATTATTATTATTATTATTATTATTATTATTATTATTATTATTATTATTATTATTATTATTATTATTCGGAAGATGAAACCTATTCATAGGGAATAGGCCCACAGGAGCCCACTAACGTTAAATTCACAGATCCAAAGAATGTGGTGTTAAGTTGAACAAAGTAACAGAGGGCAAAAGGAAATACAGAAAGAAGAGACCAGTTATTATAAAAAGTATCTGCACGAATTCCCATGCTGATCAGTGTGAATGCACTCAGACATGCCATTAGCATACGAGTCGGTTGCTGACAATTGACGTATATATTTTCGAGAGCCATAATCGTATGCAGATTAGGAAAGCAATATTTCTCCCTTGCATGCGAGCGATCCCAGCTTGATACGGTAATCCCTTCATTGTAATCCCCTCATTATAATCCGGAATTATAAAGAGGGCTGGGGTACTCGAAAGAGCTTAAAAGCTACTGCTGTTTATGCATGAACGTGTTTGACGTCTTGGTATTTATTTACTCTGTTTATTGGTCTCGTTTATTTTTGCATTTCTTTGGTTGTTCCATAGGGAGGGCTCATTTATCAGTAATTACTTGTCTGCATTAGATCGTCACCTACTCTATTAAATATTCATTCAAGTCATTAGGAATTTACAAAGTGAATGGTGATACTTTATTTACAGTTGGGTTGAATTATAAAGTGCATTGATTCCCAGGACACACGTACAAAGAAACATTGGAAGTTTCAACCATGATAATCTTCAGAATTGAATTTATTATTTTGTGTAATAATAATAATAATAATAATAATAATAATAATAATAATAATAATAACAATATAATAATAATAATATTGATATTTTTTTTCTATCACAGTCCTCCAATTCGACTGGGTGGTATTTATAGTGTGGGGTTCAGGATTGCATCCTGCCTCCTTAGGAGTCCATCACTTTTCTTACTATGTGTGCCGTTTCAAGGATCACACTCTTCTGCATGAGTCCTGGAGCTACTTCAGCCTCTAGTTTTTCTAGATTCCTTTTCAGGGATCTTGGGATCGTGCTTAGTGTTCCTATGATTATGGTACAATTTCCACTGCCATATCACATATCCATCTTATTTCTATTTTCAGGTATTATTATTATTATTATTATTATTATTATTATTCTTATTATTATTATTATTATTATTATATGAAACTGATAATGGTAATTCACAACAGAGACGTGTAAGGTAACCTAACGGTCCCTTCCCCCGCCCCCTCCCACATACAACCTTTAATAGATAAATGAATATATACATTTAAATATTAAATCTCTTTGACGTCAATGAAGCGAAAGAACGAAAATAATAATTAAGTCCTGTCGCTTATCATATCATCTTTGAAAAGGGGGTATTTTTTCGGGGTCCTTTCGTCAAAAGGACAATTTTTCCCTATTCTCTTTAAAAAAAGCATTTTTAGAAAAAAAAAATTATTAAGAGCAAAAAGGGAAGATCCTTCACAGGTATTATTTCACAATAAAGGAGGTGAATTTCTTTAGGGACTGGGTTGATTAAGTGCCCTAAGGAGGTCGTGAAGGATACTTGAGGAAATTGAATTTCTTTGTTTCGGGAGATGGGAGAGTCGATGACTTAACAAAGGGTCAGTCGTGTATTGAGTGAAAGCTTGTTTACACGTTCTTGCCGTGCGTGTGTGTGTGTGTATGTATGTATGTATGTATGTATTTATGTATGTATGTATAGATATATATATATATATATATATATATATAGATATAATATGTAATAGTGCGTATGTGTAATGTATATGTGTGTGTATATATATATATATATATATATATATATATATATATCTATATATATATATATATATATATACCATATATATATATATATATATATCTATATATCTATATATATATATATATATATATATCTGTATGTATGTATATAGTCTATATATACAGTAACATAGTCGTTGCAATAACGTAAAACCTGTTACATCACATTTTATCAATTGCAAATAAAAAAATTATCAAAAGGTCCTTCAACAACATTAAATTTGTAAATCAGTGACCAAGCATCGAATTATTATTATTATCATTATTATTATTATTATTATTATTCTGATCAGTATCAGTATCAGGCCTTAATGTGACTCATCGCCTCTTTCACCAAAGGGTAAGGTCGGTTGCAAATTTCATTAACCCCCCCCCCCCTTGTGCCCAGTCCTCGGTATTCGTTTGCATGGTTCAGTAAATGCTTCCCTTGACCCCAAGTAATGGAATTTTCTTCTTGCTTTGGTGTTTCCTCACTCTAGCTCAACCCTTCTTTCAATTCTATTCCTGCTATATCTCTTTTTATTTTTTTATTTTTTTAAGGAAATGGCAAATAAATGGTATAGGGCCTTTTGATCCACAAATGAAACTCAGATGATTTTTATAGAATTTATTTTTTGATTGGGTTACAATTGAACATAGAAATTTGTATAATTTGAATGCAAAGAAAAAGATTTTTTTATTTAATTACAGTTGAACATAGTGTTTTTTTAATTTTTTTATTTGGTTACAGGTAAACTGTTTTTTTATTTTTAATTGATTACAGTTGAGCATATTGTTTTTTGTCAGAATTTCATCGTTTGGTTACAATAAAACATGGAATTTTTTATTGGGTTACAATGAAACAGATATTTTAAAATATACTTTCAATTCAACTTAAATTTTTCTTTATTGTTAGATTTTTTGTGTGTGTGGCTACAACTAAAACGCCCACGCAAACTAGTGGGTGACGCACCTTTAACAAAATAATTCCGAAAACACCAAAGAAAATCGACACGGTATTTATTCAGTTGTAACCAAGCTTGCACATTCCCCGTTGGGAAAATGTTTGCCCCAAGGGGCACTCCCAGAATTACCATTGGAGATTATTCTGAGATCAGGTACAAAGGGAATTAGATGGCTATGGAAATTACCTGCGTCCCACGCCGAACTCCTGCAGGAACTCCAAAAGCCCTTTCCCCTTCCTAAGTGATTTCACAGGTACCGCCTGCAGCAGCTATGCCCGGCATAGATTATTGGGACACGGGAGGAAAGGGGTTATCTAGAGAGAGAGAGAGAGAGGGAGAGAGAGATATCAATATTTTGGCACATACAATCCTGACTTTTTTTTCTATTCAAAAACATTTAAACCTTGGATACCGTTAGTATTGTATTCACGTGGGAATAATTTGCACCAACGGGGAATTGTAATTGATGATAATGGGCTTAAACCCCGGCCAGAATTCGAACCGGGGCTTCTGGTTTAGAAAGTACTATATATAATATATATGTGAATATAGATATATATATATATATATATATATATATATATATCTATATATATAAGTAAAACATACATACATACATACGAAATCGTTTTTTGGCCCATTTATACCCACAAGTATACATAAGTGCATGTAAACATACCCATATATATATATATATATATATATATATATATATATATATATATATATATATATATATATACTATACTATATATATATACATACATAATTACAGAATGTAAAGGTTCAGACTTTTTTTGGTCTTGCTAATTGACGTTTAATGACTAGACGGACGAACGGCGGTCAAGTTCGTACTTGTATTATTGTTTAATGGAGAGAGAGAGAGAGAGAGAGAGAGAGAGAGAGAGAGAGAGAGAGAGAGAGAGGCTTTGGGACAGGGGGGCTTCGACTGCAGCTAAATTTAGCTTTTAAAGTAGCTTATGTTTTTCGTCGTCACCGTTTCCTGGGGCAGTTGTGTGTCCGTTTTGTATTCGAAGTGATTCATTGTTGTGTTGTCAGGTATTCGTAGCTTAATCTATCAGTAATGTTATGGGGAAAGTATGTTTTAACTCTTTTTCCTTTTTAACCTGTAACTAATTAGCGAAAATTAGTATTTTAACATTTTTCCTGTTAAGTGCTTAATTGTTACAATATTCTTCATTTAAATTTGATATACTATAGATTTCACTTGGGGCAATAATGCAAGCTGCCTTACTTGCAACACGTATGTTGCATAAGACGCAATGTATCATTCCCAAATATTCTAAAAAGACCTTTGGTCATTTTGGCAGGCAAATAACTTCTGAAATATTGATTGATAAATCTCGGTGATCCAAAGTTCATAAAGAGTAAGAGTCTTCCAAGTTATGATGGTTCCGAAAGTGTAAAGAAAGTTACTCTTAATCTTGATTTGAGAATTGTCTCTCGCTGCTTGGGAATTTGCACACCTGCCCCAGTTTGCTCACCTTGGGAGAATTGAATTAAAAGCTTTCCTCTTTGTAACTTCTGTCATCTCAAACACGGGTTGAGTGCTATTCATTTTCATGGTATAATTGTTTGGGTCTTTCTCTCTCTCTCTCTCTCTCTCTCTCTCTCTCTCTCTCTCTCTCTCTCTCTCTCTCGGTCTGTCAGAGGCACGCCTTCCTGAATATTCTTTTTCCATGCCCCCTTACCTAACTGCACAGTTTTCTCATTCTGACTTTTCCTTTACACAACAACTTCTCTCTCTCTCTCTCTCTCTCTCTCTCTCTCTCTCTCTCTCTCTCTCTCTCTCTCTCTCTCAGCCTTGACCGTCCTTTTGGCGTGGCCAAGGCAGAGTTGGAAAACTATTCCAGAACCCGAGGTGACTTCCTGTTCTCCTGGAGAATGTCTGTCAAAAGGTGGAGGAGGAGGAGGAAGAGGGGGAGAAAAAAAAAAGATATGAGGAAAGGTCTCAACTCTCCTCTCGAGAATGGCAGAAAGGGTCGAGGAGAATAGTGATCCTCTCTAAGTAGGCTTGAACTACTCAGAGGCTGGATGGGGTGATTGTGTCATCGAGAAGGAGGTGGGTGGGGGGGGTGGGAGAGGGGCTAGACGACACCTAACGCACATACACATGCACACACACAAAGGGATTGCAGATGAATAAATGAACTGATTAGCAAACTTGATGATATTTCGACCAAACGTTGAACGTAAAATCATAGAATCCTCAAATAACAATCAGCTGATTATATCGCTTTGAATTAGTGCGTGTTACTCAGAATCCACTCTCTGTTATGGTGCTACTCTTTGAAACGTACCATTGCCTGCAGTTTATGCTTCTGTTAAGGTGAAACTGTTCTTCCTTGCAGTTTTATTGATCCCAATTATCGTAACTTTAGGAGAAGCAGTGTTACTGTCTTGTACTGTAGTACCATGCCCTTAAGTACTGTCATGCATTGCTGCCTAGTTTTACCTCTCTTTTGTCTTGGATTGCTGTTTTGGTGCGTAAAATCTTATGTTTAAGGGTTGTTTTAGTCATTTTTCGTATGAGTGTTTTATCAATTTCAATGTTAATAGTATAGGTATATAGATAATCAGAGATAAAAGTGTAGGAAGGAAGGATGTGCGCTATTGAAAAAAAGCACATTTTACCCCAAAATTGCTCTTTTCTTATCAAATACACATTTCCATACTCAAAGCGAAATTCCTTAGATTCAAGAATTTATCTAGTGTAAGGAAGTATGACTATTTTCTCAAATTCTTGGCTTTTATCCTTATAAAGAGCATACTAGTTCGTGACTACGCTCTGTAATCTTTTCACTTATTTTTTGTGAATGACCCTCAACGTAAATGCCGTTAAAAAAGTTATTAAAAGGCTTGTCTGGGGATAATGAGCTCTTGGATGAGTGCATTAATGGTAAAAATGGAAATAAGCTCTGGTGGGAGATGTATAAAGCAGAAGATGATGAAAGGGTAATAGCTTCCTTAAATGGAGTAAAGAATATTAGATACTTGGAGTTTCTTAAATTATGAAGAAGGAAAAAGAAAATAATTTTATAATACTCGTCTTCACATTAATTATTACCAGTGAAATATACAGTTATTAAAGACAAAGCTTCCCATGACTGAAACGATAGTGATTTGTGATTTTTTTTTTTTACCTTCAGTCTGTGCATTGTTTGAATCTTAGTTCAGAGGGAAAAATACCCTTTTAATATATCTCCCTGACGGGATGTTGAAGAGGATAGTGTGTATGTGTTTGGGTGTGTGTGTGTGTGTGTTTTTTTTTTTTTTTTTTTTTTTTTTTTTGAAAACATACTCGGATTCTTCTGATAGTTAACGTTTCTAGTGACTTTTTTTTCTTAAAAGATATAAATATATCCCAGGGAATTGTTTGCCTAGCAGGAAAGTATGAGACGTAAATATTTTAAGGTATTTTTCCATGAAAAGCAATTAAAGAGAAGGGCATTTTAACAAAACCTCTTATCTCTTTAATTAAAAAATAACGTGGATGTAGTCTTTCTCGAGAAATACTATGGAAAGGGGGAAGAATATTTCAAGTATTTTTGAATTCCTTTGCTTTTATTGAGACATACATAACCCCAACAGCGTTGACTTTTAAGATGAGAGATGTTATTGCGTTCTGTAGTTAAAGGTTTTCAGAAACGTCAGGAGGTGACTTTATTGAATTCTGGGAGCATTTGTAGGTTATATGGTCACTACGATTCACCTGAGGTAATATTTCTAGAGCCGAAGTTGAAAATTGCGAAATACAATCTGGTTTCCTTTTAATGAATTCGGGAATGAAGGTCTGTTCCAGTTGCTGAAAATAGTTCTAGAATTCGTTACGGTTTGTGGATGAAAAATTATGTAGTCGAGTTTTTGAGAAACAAAATTTAGACAGGTCATGTGTTGAGTTGCATAGCAATATGTCTGCTTTTCAGGCGGCAGTAAACTAAAGTTTTGCTTATTATAAGGCGGAAGAGAAGTTCCTCATGATTTTGTTTTAAATGAGAAGTTGCTTTGGAAAAATATCCCCCTCCCCTATCACATTAATAGAATTTTATAGTGGGGCTTAACGATCTCTTAACTGGAATGTATCTTTAGTCAAATTAATTTTATCCTTTAGCTGTTGCTCACGATTGGACAGTTTCTCTCTCTCTCTCTCTCTCTCTCTCTCTCTCTCTCTCTCTCTCTCTCCAGCGTGCGAGTTATTGTTTATATATATATATATATATATATATATATATATATATATATATATTATATATATATATATATATAGTGTCTGTGTTTATATACTACGTATATGGATTGCTATTTTCAGCATGATGGAGAATATTCGTCCCAACTCAAGGAATCCATTTCAAGTTTTATGTATCCTAATATGCTGGGAGAGAGAGAGAGAGAGAGAGAGAGAGAGAGAGAGAGAGAGAGTGAGGAGAGAGAGAGAGAGAGAGAGGTTTTACGCCCCTCCAGCAAGCCTGAATAACCGGGAAAGTCACTTTGGAAATGTAAATTTTTTCTTTGGGGAAAAATGTAGTGGGGAAATTTTGGAATATTGAAAAAAAATGGAAATGGTATGGCCCACTCCGCTATATGACGAGATGATAGTAAAGGAGAGAGAGAGAGAGAGAGAGAGAGAGAGAGAGAGAGAGAGAGAGAGAGAGAGAGAGAGAGCTTAATATTGTTTCCTTGCTCAACTGTTTTTTCATGCATATTACGTACTACGTGAATCGCTAATATGGTAAAAGGGAAACTTCGAATTTGGTATAAACAAGAATTGTGAGGTTAATTCTTAACAAGCAAAGCATGTAAGACCAAATAATGAAAATATTTGTAAATTAAAACCAAAACTTGCTAGTATGTGTCATATGTTATCGCGAGCGAAGGTTGAAACTCACCTGCAGGCAGCAATTTTGATTTTAGAGATAACAGTGACCCTTTGTTTCAGTTGGGTGATGATATCCAAGGCGTTGTAGGTCAGGAAGATTCTTATTCTTTATGTGTTGGGGCTTATTGGGCTTTCAGGTGATATAAGGGTCAAGGCTAAAGGTCACGTCGAGTTCCAGAAATAAGAGATGCGATCCCTTACAAAGGTGCATCCTGTTGCGCTGCCTCGTTTAGAGTATGAAGTGTCATTCCCTAGTTTTATTATTCCTTTTGCGAAGAAATTGTTGTGGTTTGAATCTACCTTGAAGAACATTCGATTGAAATTACGTAAAAACAACTATTTGATAATTATACTGAATATTACATAAGTAATGGGTAAAAATATCCCCCACCCCCTTTCTTGTGCGAGTGTATGTGTATTTAGTAATTTAAAAATTCAATCCTACTTACTTCAGTCTGGCTGTCCAGCTTCTTTAACTCTTGTTTCCTAGAGCAGGTTTTCTCCTAATTAAAGCATTATAAACGTGTAACTTAATCTCCTTAATTTCCTGAATCTCTTTGCTTTGCTGTCAACCACCCCGACTTCCTCTGCCCTATTACATTTATTTCCATTTAATTGTCTTATAAATATAGTGTAATTGTTTCTGTAGATTTTATTTATTCAAAATGTAATATTTCTTTAATATATGATTTTTATTTAACTGTCCCTCCATCTGCGTAGAAGTTCTAGTTAATTGCAGTGAAATGACATCTCCCTTTAACTGTGTTCAAATAAATTTCCTTGGAGTTTTGTTCAAATGAGTATCTCGTTAAGGCCGCCTTGTGTACAACATTGTTCTGATGGAAAGTCTATAGACGTGGCCTCACAAAATTCGTCAACTTTTTTTTATTTTTTTCTGAGTTGTGTAATTGCGTTCTTGAGATTTTGAAGAGATGGGAAATGTTTGTTTTTATTTTTGCCACTCTCTCTCTCTCTCTCTCTCTCTCTCTCTCTCTCTCTCTATATATATATATATATATATATATATATATATATATATATATATATATATATATATATATATATAGATGTATGTATGTATGTATGTACGTATGTATGATATCTGACTCTCTCATTTTATATCTCACTATATTATGTACAAATCTGGATACAGGTTGTAATTACAAAAAGTATAATCCAAAGAGTGGAGTTTTCCATACTATTTTATATTCTTCATTGTACAAATTGGTAACCTCTAGGTTTGAAGTGGAAGAATGATGCTCTCTCTCTCTCTCTCTCTCTCTCTCTCTCTCTCTCTCTCTCTCTCTCTCTCTCTCACGCCACAGGTATTAAAGCAGTTTGAACGAAAGTTTAAGGAAAAAAGTTTTACAATTATTCCCGAATCAAACACTAAAATACTCCAGAGCGCTTGACTGTTGGCAAGTTGAGATACGACAGAGCTGTTGACTGTGGAAAAATTGAAATTTACAGTGCTGTTGACTATTGAAAAATAAAAATATACATAGCGGTTGACTGTTTAAAGATTTAAATATACACAACTACTGACTTGAAAAATTTAAATATACAGAGTTGTTGACTGTTGAAAAATTGAAATTCCACATACCTGTAGACCGTTGAAAAATCGAAATACTTGAACCTCTCTCTCTCTCTCTCTCTCTCTCTCTCTCTCTCTCTCTCTCTCCTCTCTCTCCTCCAACAATCCGGGCAATCAAGTAGCAAGCTCGTCCGTCCAGCCCTTCTGGTCAGCGCCCGTCTGAATGCGATGTCCCTCCTCTCCCCCCCACCCCCATATGCATCACAGTTCCATTGAAAGGGTTCAAATACCCGAGTGATTTGAACAATTCCTCACCAAAAGAGCTCGTTTACTGTGACTGAAGTCAAGATGACCCATTTCGGAGAAGTCGTCTTCCCGTCGTTTGCTATGTAAGCGATCCGTCTTCCAGGTTGATTTGACAGGATGTGTCGTTATTCTTATTATTAAGTAGGTAATTTCGAATGGGGATGGCTGATAAGGCGGAGTTCCTCTTGATTGATTTTAATTGATGATTATTTTTTTATTAATCACCGTTAAAAAGGATAATAATAAGAATGGTGTAAATTGTCTTTATAGGGTAAATATTGCTGCCGGAGATTATATAAGTTTTAAGATAATCCAGTTTTATCTTCTGAAACCGGAGTAATTCAAATCCTTAAAGAGCCGGTGTTTATTATTATTATTATTATTATTATTATTATTATTATTATTATTATTATTATTATTTTGAAGAATGAGCGGTTTCTTTGATAGTGAGAGAACGTTTACTTGGGAAAATCCACTGCCTAAGAGAAAAGAGAAAATTTAATATTCACAAAGAAATATCTCCGATACATCAAAAAGAATATTGTCTGCGAAGAGGCATTCTCTTACAAAAAAAAAAAAAAAAAAAAAAAAAAAAAAAAAAAAAACAAAAAAAAAAAAAAAAAAAAAAAAAAAAAAAACAATCGAAAAGAAAAATACTCGTTTTACAGAAAGAAAAATTCTCGCAGCGAAGACATATTCTTTTATGAAAGAAAACAATCGCCGCGAAAATATAGTAATATTTCCATGCAGAAGAAAGGCGAATTTTATTCAAACGAAATGCCGACGTGATCGAGCGAGTGAGTGATCCCTCTCTCTCTCTCTCTCTCTCTCTCTCTCTCTCTCTCTCTCTCTCTCTCTCTCTCTCTCTCTCCCCTCGCAAGAGGAACTGTAGGGAGGACTTTAAACGCCCCGAAAATTGCAGTTGTGGAAATATGGAGTGTTAGTCGAGGAAGGCTTCTATTTTAAAAATAATCGTAAATTTTGTTATTTTTAGAGGGTTATTTTCATTACAGCCTCTTATCATGGTCCAGTGTCTTTTTTATTTAATTATTATTCTTTACTGACCCCTCAGAAATATTATTCGGGTGGTATAGCGAAGGAATCCATCAAATAGTGTCTAAAATAAAAGTTCTCTTTTAAATACTTATTTATTTAAGATCGAGTGTTCGTGATAGTTGTTAACTCTTGACCATTCGTTGGAGTAATTGCAGGAAATTTACGTTGCCCCACATTTCAGTTGGGTATCACATGACCTTGTCGTCGGTTTGGAGAGGCCTAAATATTCCTTTGTACATTAATTTATTTCATTACATTATTTCTTATAAACTAATTATATTTGTAGTGTATTTTTTTTTAATATAAGTGAAGAATTTCAATTGCTAAAGGACTGATCTCTAGAGCTAGACACTTGAGACAAAGA
>NC_087216.1:19513568-19586068 GCF_015104395.2 Macrobrachium nipponense | reverse complement strand
TTTTTCACTGGACCGACTGAACCATTAATTTGAGAGAGAGAGAGAGAGAGAGAGAGAGAGAGAGAGAGAGAGAGACTTCCATTTGAAATCCATAAATACACAGATGGAATCTGTCTAGATTTTTTAGGATTTTTCACTGGAGAGAGAGAGAGAGAGAGAGAGAGAGAGAGAGAGAGAGAGAATTCCTATTTACAACACCAATATGTTGTGATTAAATTGTTAACATGATTAACGCTAGACAGACTGGATTTAGTTAATTTGAGAGAGAGAGAGAGAGAGAATTAAGGATAAAGCGTAAATAGCAAGAGAATGCAGCTCTTAATTTGTAGTGACGCAATTACGGCTGACCGCATTTGGTGGCCAGAGGAGGAATGCATTTAAAAATAGCCCTCAGGCAGGTAAAGAGTGCGCCCCTTTTAAGAGCTACAAAAAAAGAGGGAGAGAGAGAATGTATTCGAAGTTAAGACCTTGAAAGGTTAAAGGATCGTAAAATCGTCAGCATGGAAAGAAAGAGAGAGAGAGAATAGCTTGGCTAAGGGATAATCGTGAATGGCCTAACCGAACATATATATATATATATATATATATATATATATATATATATATATATATATAAATTGTAAATTCCCTCGGTTAATCTACAAACTTCCCATCGCAGTAATTGACTGGTCATGATTGGCAAAGTTACTGACTGGTCATGATTGGCAAAGTTACTGACTCGAATCGTCTTGTACTTTAACTGGCTGATTGTCTAACAGGTATTCTCATAGATTGGGTCTTAGTTTGACTTATGAATTTAGAATTGAATTATCTCGTATTCTGACGACTAACCAGAATTCCATTATCCTGGATCTGTCTGAAATTCAGTCGAGAGCTTCGTGTAGTAACGTGATGACGTCATAGCTTAAAGTAATGTTACTACTTTGCGGGAAAATGAGTGTTCGTCCATTGATGCACTGTGCCCGTTACGTTCATGATGCCACTGAGAGAGAGAGAGAGAGAGAGAGAGAGAGAGAGAGAGAGAGAGAGAGAGAGATTTCCATTTAAAAGCCATTGATACATAGGTGGAATGTCTAGATTATCAGGTGATTGACGCATTTTTTAAAATGTATTTGAGCTTCAAGGATATAAGTTTCACGAAGGATCTATGCTAAACAAACATATGCAAACGCACAGATAATATTATTATGAACTGCATTTCCATCAAATAAAAGACTGCAAATTTTATGTTGCTTCTCAACATAAGTAATATCTGGCCCCATTCTAAGAAAGGATTCCTAGCTCAATATTAGTGAGATGAACTTCAGTGTATGTACTTTTCAGCGCTCGAAGTCACGACCTTGAAAGATCAGTCATTACTCTCTGAAAGCAATTTAACAGCCAGGATTGATTTATTGAAGCTCACTCTGAAAATCCTCCTTCAAAATAGGCAATCAAATGCCAAACGTTTTGCCCAATGGCTCGCGACGGGAGATCGCCAAGGGGTGTAAGATGACTCCAGGTGGGACGTAAGGTGACTCCAGGTGAAGTTCCCCTTGGTCTGCTGTAGGGGCTTCTTGTGACATACTCTGTAGTGGTGTTTGTTTTTGTTGATGTCTGCGAGGAAAATATTTAGGGCATGCATAATGGGTCCTAACTTTTTTGTATGTAATCGATTGTTTTTTATATGTCAAATGTTCAAGTAGTAGAATTATTATTATTATGTAAACTGTATTTTAACGACATTAATTATTTTGTTTTTAAGACATCATTAACGTATTCTCGTGGACAACCTAATTTGTCCATGTTTTGACGAATTTACTTATAATTTTTTTTTTAAGTATTTGAGTTTTCCAGCCAAAGTTTTTCATTTTTTTAATACTATATAAGATACCAAAGCTTCAGCTGTCTGTGGTGTCACGTTTTCAAACCAAATTTCCTCAAAAGTTAAGCTAATTTGCTCTGAATAATATCAAACTCTCTGAAGCCCATTTTTCTCAGCGTGGGGGAAAAATGGCTTACGACAGCTCGTCAAACCAGAGACGAATTGTTAACGCCTTTATATATAAAAAAAAAAAAAAAAAAAAAAAAAAAAAAAAAAAAAAGTCTTCCTTCATCAGGTAAACTATATAAAAAAAAGTGCACTTTCTTCTGCTTTGTCGTATATTATAAGCGTTCCAAGGAACATTTTCCTTTTTCTTAGAATAGTTCCTCATACGGTATTGCCGCCTCGTCGGTCTCGAGTGCATTTATATCGGCATCCCCTGAGATGGAAGGCCGCATTACCGTAGGGAATGCATTACCATAAGATTTGCATCCGGTGGGAAAAACCCGCTGATATCCTTGGACAATCGATCGTGCTACGGAACGCTCCTAATTTACGTTTACGAACGGCGCCCTAACTCTCGTAAAGCCCCTCTTTTATGTGCCGAAAGGATTCTCTCTCTCTCTCTCTCTCTCTCTCACGTAAGAAAATTTTAAAAATTTTCAGTGGTTTTCGTATTCTATTACTTTGGTCCAGTGGTTTATCAACCTTGCATCGTAAGCAAGAAACCCGAGATCAATCCTAAGGGCGAGGGGGACAACTTAAACCCATTTTCCTGATAATTATTTTGTGCTTCTGTTGACCTGATTTTTGAAGTGATTTACTTAGTGGTTAGATAAATGAAGGGAGTCGTACCCATGACGTAAGGGGTGCTTGGGTCAAGCATTCAAATTCCAAAGCACTTAAAGATTGGAAAGTGATACTCTCTGGTACTGTCCTCCTCCTCCCTCCTCCTCCTCCTCTTCCCCGAAAAAGAGAAGGCGTGTTGTCGGAAATTATATATAGAATATATCTGTAAATATATACCTCTGTAAGTAAAATTGATGGTTTAACTCCTAAACAAATATTCATAAAAGGAATGTGTTTGGGGTTCGGCGAATCTGTAATAATATCAAATCTCGTATTCCCCCTTTAAATAAATCACAGTTCAGTTATCAAATTCGACCTGGTTTAATTACTCGCTGTCATCTCCATCAGTTCGGATATCCCCATTCATTCATAGAGTAGAGGGCATTGTATTCACAACTGTGATAACTGAACTATGATTTATGTCAAAGGAAAAAGATATATATATATATATATATATATATATATATATATATATATATATATATATATAAAGTATTTTACAGAACGTAAAATGTCTGGGTTTGAGTGGCAAGCACTCAGGATGCTTAGTTAATATGATTTATATTGTATTCTTAAGTACTTAAACGTCAGTTTATAATTGTATTCGGTTATTTCCTTATGTTATTTCCTTCCAAGGAGTTATTTTCCTTGAAATTTTGTGAAATTTGGAGAAACTTGCAATTTAAAGTAGCTCAGAAGTCTCTTGAACTTTGCGACGCCTAATGTTGAGAATTGCGTCACTCGTCTCGTCTTGGTGGTAATTAAATAAATAAATAGTTAAAATGATCGTCAGCCTGATAAATCAAAACTTTATTTTCATCCCGGTAAGAGAAATTCTTTATTATCAACTTGAGAAAATAAAACCTATTTTCATCGTGATAAGATAAAATCTTTTTCATCACCCTGGAAAAGTAATATCTTAATAATCATCCTGATAAAACAAAAACTTCATCATCATCCTGATAATATAAAATCTTTTTCATCATCCTGAAAAAATATCTTAATAATCATCTAGATAAAACAAAAAATTTATTATTTACCTGATAAGATAAAAAATCTTAGTCATCATCCTAATAAAACCAAAACTTTATTATTATTCTGGTAACATAAAATCAATTTCCTCTTCGTGATAAAACCAAAATCTTTATTATTATTCTGATAACATAAAATCATTATCATCCTAATAAAACCTCTTTATTATAATCCTGATAAGACAAAATCTTAATCATCATCCTGATAAAACCAAAACTTTACTATCATCCTGATAAGGTCAAATCTTTATCATCTTCCTAATAAAACCACTTTATTATCAGCCTGATAAGATAAAACCTCAATAATCATCCCGGTAAAACCAAAACTTCATTATCATCCTGATAACATAAAATCTTTATCATCCTGATGATATGAGATCTTTATTATCATCCTAACAAACAAAGCAAAACAAAAGAGAGAGAGAGAGAGATTGATTTAAAATACAATACGCAGACATCCGCCATAACAGAGACTACTTCCACAAAGCTTCGCTTTTCCATGATTTGCAGAGCGAATCGGGATGGACGGACATAGGAAATGGATGGAATATCCCCCCCCCCCCCCCTCCTTTTTTGTGTTTTTTTTAGCACTTGGGGTAAATGGACCAATAATCTGCCAGCCGCTAGTCAAGCCTTTTTCCTTGAGTGCTGTTTGCGCTCTGCCGAGTTTTTATTTTATTTTATTATTTTCTCTTTTTATTTCCTATTTTATGGTTTTGCTTCTGCTCTTCTTTGCTTTTATTTCTTTTATCCTATTATTTTTTATTATCGTTGTCGTGGGTTTTTTCCTATTCTATGATTTTGTTTCTGTCATTTTTTGCTTTTATCTCTTTTATTCCATTATTCTTTATTATCGTTCTGGTGGGTTCACTTGTGTGCTTTGTCTGTTTAGCCCTTTTTTTCATTTTGTTCTATTCCAATTTCTTATAATTTTTCTGTTATCTTTTCTATTTGTTTTCGAATCATTTACTTTGCGCGTTTTCTCTTGATGTCACGCGATCCCGTCTCCCTTGAATGTCGGACATTGCTTCTCTGCCAACTTCAATTCAATTTATTGAGGATGTTCTGAACTGGAATATGTAAATTTTTTGGTGCATCAAAATTAAGTCATCTAGTTGGTTACGTGGCATTGTATTATGGGTGTTAGTATTAATATTCATACAGCGATCTTACTGTAAATACAATTTTTAGAATGACAGGTTAGAATTACTCGAAATGTGTGCTTGTTTTTAATTTGCCTGGCAACGCTCAGAACCTGAAAAATGTAAAAACTTCGGCGCAATCCGGTGTTCTATACAGCGTATAATCCTGCATGAAACTCTCAGCCACGGCCCATGAAACTTATGGCGACAGCCTGGTGCCAGACGCACGATCATAGCTAACTTTAACCCTTAATACAACAAAAACTACCGAGGCTAGGGGGATGCAATTTGGTAGGATTGATGATTGGAGGGTGGATGATCAATATACCTATTTGCAACCCTCTAAGCCCCAGTAGTTTTTCAAGATCTGAGTACAGACGGACAGACATAGTGCATCGCAATAGTTTTCTTTTACAGAATACTAAATTAGTGGAACGTTTGTCAGTGTTTCAGCATTAACGAATCTTGCTTTAGAAGGCCATGAATTTCAGAAGTTTTAGAGTCAGAGTTAATGCTAGATTAAACTGAAAAGACTTCAAATCGTTGATCTTTACTCTACGTTTTATAGACGTCGCTTATTCCTTAATTTAAAAAAAGATAGAAAAAAAGTTCTTTATACCAGTTTTTTTTTATTAAACCTCTAGACTTACAAAAAAAGGGGGAGGAGGTTTTTTGTTGTTTATTCTTGTTTTGTTTTGTTTTTGGTTTCTCTAAACCTGCACTAAAGTTTTTTTTTTTTTCGTTCTGAAAATCTGCGCTCAGCGATTTTGCCTATTGTGAACGTAAATCAAGGCAGCTCTACCATTTGTAATAGTAAAACTAAGGCAATTTTGACTTCTGTAAACGTAAAGCTAATGCAATTTTACCTTTTGTAAAAGTAAAACTAACTCAGTTTGTCAGTTTTACTTTTTGTAAAAGTAAGACCAAGGTAAAAACAAATCAATTTCGCCTTTTGTAAAAGCAAAACAATTTTGCCTTTTGTAAAATTAGAACCAAGTCAATTCTACCTTTCGCAAAAGTAAAACCAAATCAATTTCGCCTTTAGTACAAGTAAAACCAAAACAATTTTGCCTTTTGTAAAAGTAAAACCAAGTCAATTCTACCTTTTGCAAAAGTAAAACCAAAACAATTTCGCCTTTTGCAAAAATAAAACCAAGTCAGTTTTACCTTTCGCAAAAGTAGAACCAAAACAATTTCGCCATTTGTAAAAGTAAAACCAAGTCAATTCCGCCTTTTGTAAAAGTAAACCCAAGACGATTTTGCGCTCTGCAAACCTGCCCCTCACCTCTCACTTGCCAATGCAAGTCTGGGAACAACTGTAGGTTCCAAGATATCTGAAACGAAAAACGGAATGGACGGAGGTTGCAAATGGACGTCATCCTTTTTATCTCTGGAGGGGGAGGAGGGGGAGGAGGTAGGGGAAGAGGGAAGGGAGGAGAGAAAAGTGGACCAGTGACCATTGTGCCTTTAGTCAAGCGGTTTCTTTCCTTTGTGTTTTTCTTCTTTTAGAGCTGTTTCTCGTTTTTCCTCTTTAGTTCTTTTTACCTGTTTTATTTCCTCTTTAACTTTATTTACTTATTTTTATTGGACTTTCAGTACACACTAATATTTGTTTATCTCTCTCGCCAGAGCAAGTTTTCTCTTTCGGTGTCAGGTCGGTTTGCACTCAGCTGACTTCTGTGCTTTATGTTGTTTTTCAGTTTTCATCTTGTTTGTCATTTTGTTTTGGCAAAACATTTTTTCCGTTTTTGTTTCGTTTACTTTGGTGTATTTTGTGTTCGTTTTGTTTTACTGTACTTTTCACTTTTATTTATTTTTTTTACCACTGCAACATTCTTTTTATCCCAGTCAGAGAGTGGTTTCAATTATCTCTTGTATTTTAGATTCGTTTTGTCTCTACGCTGTTTTCAATTGATTTTGTGTTTATAGAATACTTTCTGTTACATTCATATCTCTTGGTTTTTTTATTTATTTATTTATTTTTGTAGTGCTGAACACAAACTTTTCAAAATTTTATGATAAAGTATAAGCTTTTATTATTTTTTTTTTTTTTGCCAGTTGATATTTTGTGTCTATAGAATACTTTCTGTTATATTCATATCTCTTGGTTTTATTTATTTATTTATTTTTGTTGTGTGAACGCCCAACTTTTCAAAATTTTATGATAAAGTAATACGGCTTTTTATTAATTTTTTTTTTTTTTGCCAGTTGATATTTTGTGTCCTATTAGAACTCTTTTCTGTTAAATTTTATGCATAAATCTCTTGGTTTTATTTATTTATTATTTAAATTTTTTGTTTTGCTGAACACAACTTTTCAAAATTTTTATGATTTTAAAGTAAAACTATTTTTTTTTAAGCCTTTTATTATTTTTTTTTGCCATTATATTTTGTGTCTATAGAATACTTTCTGTTATATTCATTGGATTCTTATTTTATTTATTTTTTGTTTGTCTAACACAATATTTTATGAAAAATAAACTTATAAGCTTAGTTTTTGTTTTTTTTTTGCAGTTGAATTATTTGTGTTCCGATACTTTCTGTTACATTCAATATCTCTTGGTTTTTTTTTTTTATTTATTCATTTTTGTAGTGCTGAACACAAACTTTTCAGAATTTGATGATAAAGTATAAGCTTTTATTATTATTATTAGTTTTTTTTTGCCAGCTGATATGGTGGTCAGGAGGAAAGTTCATTGGATTTATTGAAGAGTCACTTACTAATACTAAGAGAAATTGGCGACATTGTATTTTAACAAAAAAAATGTTAGAGTGTAGGTTAATCGTGTTTCATATGTGATTGATTGTCATCGATTCTGCGAAGGTTATATATATATATATATATATATATATATATATATATATAATATATATATATATATCTATATAACCTTCGCAGAATCGATGACAATCAATTATATATATATATATATATATATATATATATATATATATATTATATATATATATATATATATAAGATATAAATATATATATATATATATATATATATATATGTATATATCTACATATATATCTGTAAGGTTTTGCTTAGCTAATTATACGCTGATTTAAGCTATGTCTATAACTAGGTTTATCCTATTAGGTTAATCAGAATGATAATTGTTATGCGTGTTTATAGAAAGTTCAATTGATTTTACGATATGGAATTTTTTAAAATGTAAGAATATCCTTTTTTATTTAGTTTTTTCCTTGAGAATGTATTTTAATTTACTCAGGGCTGATGGTCAAACCTGACTTCTAAACTCATCCTGTATTGGCGTTTGTTAAATATGTTAAATAAATATCTTATTTTTTCGTTTTTCAGACAGTTATATTAAAGAACAAGTATAAACACTTCATCCATTTTCTGTGAAATGAAAATTAGCCTTGGGTGTGTTCCGAGAAACTTGAGCTTACAGCTCATTAGTAATGATATGAGACTCAGTGGTTAGACTCTATATGTACAGTAGAGCTTGTGAAGGTTGCCAGATACTGCCTGCAGAGAGTTGCCACGTACTCATTTTCCCGGACATTAAGGAAAACTGCAATAATGAGTATCTTTACATTTGGCATTTCAAGTGAGGATGAAAGTGCTGTTTGTTGGTCTTGGAAACTTGTGCAAGGTGCATATTCTAACTTGCTGTGCTCTGAATCCTTTTTAATGACTTCGCTCAGAACCAGGTTTGAGATTCCCGTATTCAAACACGTTTTTGGTGGATGTTAAAATTCGCAAAATGTTTATATTTTCAGTGGTTTACAAGAGTTTCTATTCGTTTTTCTGTTTGCTGTTACTGACGTTACTATAGAGAGTAAGAAAGAAGTAAGAGAGAGAGAGAGAGGAGAGAGAGAGAGAGAGAGAGAGAGAGAGGGCGTGGTTCTTGTCTGTATCGGCTGTCAATCAATTGTTGGATAGCATTTTGAAAATAAATCTCGAAATTGATTATTAAGATGCTATTTCAATATCAAGCATTTAAAGTCTGTGATATTGAAATTAAATTAATATACCTAACAAATATTTACTTTTGAGACGTTTTGCGTTGTTATTATAGTTATATGTCAAATGATAGGAATTTTAAATTATTATATAATTTAGTAATGGGAGATTTTGTCTAATTAATATGATTATGACATGTAATAATTCTGAATTGTGTATACACACACACACCACACACACACACACACACACACACACACACACATATATATATATTAATATATATACATATAATTATATTATTTTTTATATCATATATATATAATATATATATATAGATATATATAATTATCAATATATATACTTATGGGCCATTTTGCTTATCATTATGATCATGATAAGTGATATTCATTAGGCCAAGTAATGACAAGACAACACCACTAACCAACGTTGTCCTCTCTCCCCTTCTCCGCAGGACACTGTCGACCAAACAGATGAGGAGGACATCAGCAAGAACTCCACAGGTTCCCCGAAGATCCGCAAGAAGAAGAAGAAGAGAACGCCGAGAACTGTCATCAACCCCTATGGCAACGTTTACTTCTACTGGCTGTGCGTCCTAACCATCTGTGTCCTCTACAACCTCTGGACGACCATCGTCCGCCAGGCGTTTCCAGAGTTGCAGAGGCGGCCTCAGCCTATGTGGTGAGTGACTGAAGCATAGTTGAGGATTTTAGTTTAAGATTTGTGTTTCTGCTGCATTGTGATGAGTTGGTTCTGCACTGTCTAGGTTTTTGTTGTAAGACTTGTGTTTCTGCTGCATTGTGGTAAGTTACTTAAGCATAGTTGAGGTTTTTGGTTTTAAGATTCGTGTTTCTGCTGCATTGTGGTGAGTTGGTTTTGGCCAGTCTAGGTTTTGCTTTTAAGGTTTGAGTGTCTGCTGCATTGTGGTGAGTTACTTCAGCTTAGTCGAGGTTTTTTGGTTTAAGATTTGTGTGTGTGTTGCATTGTGGTGGGTTGGTTGTGCAGTCGAGGTTTTTGGTTTAAGATTTGAGTGTTTTCTGCATTGTGGTGAGTTGGTTTTGCACAGTCTAGGATTTTCTTCTAAGATGTGAGTGTCTGCTGCATTGTGGTGAGTTGGTACGGCACAGTCTAGGTTTTGTCTTTTAAGATTTGATAGAATGAATCTCGCAATGAAGAATCATACTCTGATTCAGGTAGAATCTCAGACATTGAACTGTGATACCTGATACTGTCAGTGACTAAAAAACACCTTCAGAATCACACACTACAGGATTGCTGCAGCTTTTAAGAGGTAATCCCGTTAGGTTGTGACAGCGTACCTGGATCGCTGACCTAAGAGCGTAATGTAGTTAGCAATAAAAGTCTTAAAAGAACCAATGTATTCAGCAATAAAAGTCTTAAAAGAACCATGGCGGGAACGCTGAAAACCGATCTTGTGTTGCCAGGTTATGTAAATTCAATGTTTATTATCGTCATCTTGAACGTACTATGACCTGGGAGTAGGAGGGTGTACTATAGTAGATTCACATTAAGAGTGCATTTGATGCCTAGGCCCCGTCCCTTACGGCGCTCCTGAATGGCTGTTGATAAGCCAATCACATGGCTGGAAACTCTCAGTCTCTCTCGAGAATTCACATAGGCAAGATGTGTGTTCACCTCCCCTGAGGGATAGGTCTTTCAAAAGTATCCCTCAGGGGAGGTGGAACATACATCCTGCCTATGTGGACTCTCGAGAGAGACTGAGAGTTTCCAGCCCTGTGATTGGCTTAGCAACAGCCAATCAGGAGCGTCGTAAGGGACGGGCCTAGATATCAAATGCACGGGTATTGTGAAGTTTCTATAGGCGTTCGTATGATAACAGTCGAGGTGTAAATTTTGATAAAAAGAAACGTGCTAAATGCGTTCAGAGCTTATGTACTCGTGGGATCTAACATTGCATTGGAACTGATACACCAAGAGATAAGTAGTATTATAAGGTCTAAATGATGATGAATGATGAAAAATAACACCATAATGAACTAATAGAACGTTTGTCCTCTTAGTGTATCCAGTTTTACTGTCAAGTCGGTCATAGTTCCTCAATCACCCAAACTTGAAAAATAGACAACTTCCAAATATAGGTCAGCGGAGGTCATAGTGAAAGGTAGCCTTAGCGTAGCTGAAAATAAGGAATTGCGTACGAGAATGAGAAAGGTCTTAGGAAATCATTCTTAAGGTTCTGATTGTATAAGATTTAATATTTCAGCGTGCTAGTAATGATATTCTGAAGTACTTTATCACCAGAATAATGGTAATGTAAAGTCTATGTATTTATTGAGAAAAGATAGTTCGAAATTTACAAAATAGTCCAAGCAGTTGCTTTTGCTTGAAAGGTATTTCTCAGTGCTACTAATAGTGGTATAGATCCTGATATCTTTGTAGCACTAGAAGAATTATACTGTAAGTGAAAAAACGAAAGGCTTTGGCGTTATTTATGCAGTATAGTACAAATTGTAAGCATTAGAAAACTGTGTTTTTAAGGTTAAGTGAAAACTTATTCTTGGAAGCAACTATTACCTCACAGAAACAAGACTCAATACCGCATTAACGTCTGAGAACTATTTCTCTTGTGATAGAATGTCTGTGAGTCTCTCTCTCTCTCTCTCTCTCTCTCTCTCTCTCTCTCTCTCTCTCTCTCTCTCTCCACCCGTCGGCTCCCTCTTCTGAGTTACCTTCGTCACCCCTTGATGACATATTTCCAGGTCCCCCTTATTACCTTGCCCTCGTCTCTATAAATTTATTCCTATCCTCTTACTAGGAAACAATCTGCTTGATATAGGTATGTGTTTATAGCTAAATATAGGTATATTTATAGCTTGATATAGGTATGTGTTTATAGCTAAATATAGGTATATTTATAGCTTGATATAGGTATGTGTTTATAGCTTAATATAGGTATATTTATAGCTTGATATAGGTATGTGTTTATAGCTAGATATAGGTGTGTTTATAGTTTGATATAGGTATATTTATAGTTTGAAATAGTTATCTCTTTATAGCTTGATATATGTGTTTATAGCTTTATATAGGTATATATATAACTTGATATAGGTATGTGTTTATAGCTTGATTTGGGTATGCGTATATAGCATGATGTAGGGATATTTATAGCTTGAATAGGTGTGTGTATAGCTTGATATAGGTATATTTACAACTTGATATAGTTGTGTTTATAGCTAGATATAGGTATGTGTTTATAGCTTCATATAGGTATATTTGTAACTTGATATAGGTATGTGTTTATAGTTAGAAATAGGTGTGTTTATAGCGTGATATAAGTTCCTCGTTGGACGAGTGGATTTCGCGCTCGGCTACCAATCCGGTGGTCCGAAGTTCGATTCTCGGCTCGGTCAACGCGGAACCAGAGGAATTGATTTCTGGTGATAGAAATTCATTTCTTGATATAATGTGGTTAGGATCCCACAATAAGCTGTAGGTCCCGTTGCTAGGTAACCAGTTGGTTCCTAGCCACTTAAAAATATCTAATCCTTCGGGCCAGTCCTAGGAGAGCTGTTCATCAGCTCAGTGGTCTGGTGAAACTAAGATATACTTAACTTATAGCGTGATATAGGTATATTTATAGCTTGATATAGGTATGTGTTTATAGCTTGATGTAGGTATGTGTTTGTAGCTTGATATAGATATATTTATAGCGTGATATAGGTATGTGTTTATAGCTTCCAAGGGTTTGACTTTTTGATTAACACTTTACCTTTGGATACTGTCAATATTTTTTTTTATACAGTGAAAATCTGCCGAGTGATCATATTTACATCGATTTAACCCTAACATTCGACTTTAAACTAGATGTCTGTCGTTATTGTAAATTTTAGATCAGTGTCTTCATTTGTTTCCGTTGCGTCATGTAGTGTGTTGGAAAATTGAAAAAGGTGCCTCAAGATGACATTGCGATGAGAGAGTGTTTGTACGTCTGGCAGGCGGCCACTGCCGACAGTTTCCCAGAATGATATTTCAAATGATGTACTCAATTTTTATATTCGTCATGAGTTCTCTCTCTCTCTCTCTCTCTCTCTCTCTCTCTCTCTCTCTCTCTCTCTCTCATAATGTGATTTAACTTTTACAGTATGGTAGGATATGGAAGCTAAACCATTCTCCTCTCTCTCTCTCTCTCTCTTAATGTGATGTAACTTTTAGAGGAGGGTAATAAGATATAGAAGCTAAACTCTCTCTCTCTCTCTCTCTCTCTCTCTCTCTCTCTCTCTCTCTCTTAATATGATGTCACTTTTAGAGGAAGGGAAGATATGGAAGCTAATCCATTCCTCTGTGTGTGTGTGTGTGTGTGTATTGAAATACGGACCTCTCCTAATAAAATCAAACAATTCCTCCTCCCCTGTATGTGTGTAGTTGGCAAATAGGATCCATCCATGGGTCTTCCCTTTTTTTATGGGGGAGGTAGGTTGTTTTGGAAATCCTCGCAGATCCTACGACGTATCCTCAAATAAATCCCGTTGTTTATTTTGACCCTCTGTTGTGTTACGTGTGGCCAGATGCTTTTGGGGTTACTTTTTTTTTTATTCAAGGTCAACCATGTTTTGGTCTCGGGGATAAAATACTGTTTTGTTGATTTTCCCGAACGGGACGGTTAGTGCGCGTGCGCGGTAGGAGGAGGGCCGTTTCTCGTTTTGCATTTTGCTCTTGTTTTCCTGTACAGAGAGACAGAAGCAGAATGGAAGTTTATTTGCGTCAGCAGACGAAATGGAGGCTGGGAGATATTAGAGTGTATTTTTATTTTGATTCATTTCTCGAGCTGTCTTGTATATTAATTAAAGATACTTTCGCTAAGTAGTTACAGTCTCTCTCTCTCTCTCAGGGCGGCCCTCGTCTCTCTCCTCTCGAGGCTCCTCCTCCTCAATCGGAACCACCTCACTCTCTCGCATCCCTCTTCGTCTATCTTCAATTCTCGTCTCTCTCTCTCTCTCCTCAAAAACGGACCTGGTGGGATCTGGAATTATTTTCCACTTTTGTAATTATTTGACTGCAAATTTTACGCTATTTCCATCAAACCATACTATAAGAAGCTGAAGGATGCAAAGATTTTCGGAAATGAAATTTTAGTCATTTAATTTATTCATTAATGTATTGTTAATTTTTTTCATTTCTTTACTTGTTGTTAGCGACATGTCGTTGTCCAGGAAATGGAATTCAGCATTAGTCAGCTAGTTATTTTCTTTCAGTATCTCGAAATTTTGATTAGTATTACTGGACTGTCTGTATTTCTAATTTGATAGCAATTGTACACCTTTAATTATGATACGCCAAAACTTATATCATTATCATAGACTACTAAGAATACGTCCTACATCGGGAAAAGACCATTCCATTAATTCCCCTCGACAGAAAAGAACAGTCACACTTAGACTGTTTATTCGCAGTCAGACCTTATAGCCATGACTCGAAAGATGAGTAACAGTCCAGACTGTTATTCCCAATCTAACCCAGGGCCATTACTCAGAAGGGGGAGTATTTCGTATTTCATGCGACCTTCCCTTATCAAGGAGCGTTCTGATTGGTCGGCGTCATCCCCTCCCTTATCAAGGAGCGTTCTGATTGGTCGGCGTCATCCCCTCCCTTATCAAGGAGCGTTCTGATTGGTCGGCATCCTCTCCCCTATCAAGGAGCGTTCTGATTGGTCGGCACCATCCCTTCTCTTATATAGATGGAAATGGGAGTTATAGGGCCAAGATCGTTATACTTAGTTGCAGTTTGGAAGTGTTGAATGAATACATTTGCCTTATTTAATTATGTATTTTACTCTTGTGGGTATTGTGTTCTGTGCAAGCTTGCTGTATGATTATTTGTTATATCCTTGTTCCTTACGAATGCTGTTTCAGTAATAATACGAAGGGAATAAACATTTAATTGACATACCTCTGAAATTATTTCACATCGCGTCAGTTGTTGTTATATATAATAAATTCATTTCATTACGCATTACACAGATAATTTTGAAAGCGTTGTGTAGAGAATACAGTCGGTTTGAAAATACGATAAAGTTTGATATTCTATATACAAATAATAGCAATTTAGTTGTTATTAACCTGAAGTTACTTTCAATTTTTCTACATCACTCATGTGTATAGAACAATCCTGAACTCACTGTGTACGGTAGTATCTTCATGTCATTATAATTTTAAAAGGTTTTGTTTACATCAAAAATACGGTCGGTCTGAATCTATTATAAAGTTTAATGTTCTTAGTACAAATAACTGTAATTTAATGTTTGTCAGTGGTAAATTACTTTGCTTTCCACTTCAATAAAATGCACAGAATAAGCCTGAACAGTCGTAAACGGCATACCAAATTTTATAACCAATCTCTAACCGGCCTTCATCTCATAACCATTCCGTATTGGCACCGGAACCGAGTATTCTCTCTCTCTCTCTCTCTCTCTCTCTCTCTCTCTCTCTCTCTCTCTCTCTCTCTTTCTCTCTCTCTGAGAGAGAACGCCTTTATGCCATTCGTTGCAGAGAAATAAAAGAACGATTCCTTCTCCTATTTCCGGAGAAAAGATTGTTTGATGGGGGAAGTTTTTCGTCGGTGAAATTGTTAGGCCTCACGGCCTGCCAGCAATATCTCTCTCACACGTATCGTCAGGAGTGTGGTTTCTTGAAGGAGAGGGCAGACGGAATTTTCTCTCATCTTTAAGTATTTATCTTCAGATTTTAAAGTTGCTGTCGTGATGTGCCTTTGTAAGTATATATATAAATTAGTTATAAAGAAAATACGCACGACAATATAAAAATTAATCGCAAATAATAATAGTATCTTAATATATATATAACATTATATCTATATCATATCTATTATATGTATATCATATCTATATATATATATAGATATTCCTAATATATATATATAAAATTATATCTATATTATTTATATACAATATTTATATATTATAGATATATTTATATTTAATATATTTATATATATAGATATATATATATATATATATATATATATATAAATGCAAAAGCCACGAAGGACTGTGAAACAATTGGAGTACGGCTGCAAGGCCTTTCAACTCTCGTCCTTTACTAAGGAGACTGATGTAAATATAAAAGTAAGTTTACAAAGAAAGCTCGTATAAATATTTGTAAAGGAAAATATGTACCTGGAATCCAACATACCTGGAGAATTAGAGGACCTATATATATCTAATTTCCCAGTAAGTAATCTGGTTCAGTATGCAAACATCTTATACATAAACTCTTCGTTTATCTAGGCTGGTTGCCAATGTACTACTTATTTCAAACGTTGACCCCATCAAATTTATCAGTCCTTGCCCAAAGTGTCAAACCTCAACCGGGTATCGAACCCAGGTCTTCTTGCTGGCGAACCAGGTGTCTTGACCACTGGATAGTTTGTATGTGTGTTTGTTTATGTGTGTGTTTACCTGCCTTTCTATACTAGTCGATTTTCTATTATGCTTAAAGCAGGTTGTTAAGGCCTAAATAAACTTGTACCTTATTGGTTTATAAGGAATGTTAATTTTGATCTTCATTATTGACAGCTAGATTTTACTTTAAAAAAACCATTTGTCATCTGTAACGTGTAAACCATAAATAGTAACAAAGTGATTTGTTCTTAATAGGAAGGACTTATACCCCTGCCCGGGCAAAAGCCGTTAAGCTGCCCTTAATGTCTCTAATACCCTTTTTCGCTCTAGGCACCTTTTTCCTCGGAATAAACGATACCCGACTGCCTGGCCTTGGCACTGAATAATAAATTGCTAAAGTGTGGAGAGAGAGAGAGAGAGAGAGAGAGAGAGAGAGAGAGAGAGAATCGATTATGTACCTATACCTGGTTACAATTAGGAATGTCCTCTTAGGAAAAGGTTTTTAGTTTAAGAACTTGTATGCGAAATTGCAAGCGAAGAGAGAGAGAGAGAGAGAGAGAGAGAGAGAGAGAGAGAGAGAGAGAGAGAGAGAGAGAGAAAACGTAAAGAATAGTACATCGACAGAGAGAGAGAGAGGAGAGGAAGAGAGAGCGAGAGAGAGGAGAGAGAGAGTGAAACTTTAAGAATAGAACATTGGGCATGAAGAGAGAGAGAGAGAGAGAGAGAGAGAGAGAGAGAGAGAGGACACGACCTTAGCTAACATTCATGCTACCCATATAGGTCACAGGCAACACTCCGGGAAAACTATATTATCCCCAATCCATCTCGCTTGTCTACCAAAGCAACTCGATCAGTCAACCTGTTGGGTAGTCTAAGCTTATAAACTCGTATCATTTATCAACATCTAGATATGACGGCTTCCACACACCCTCTCTCTCTCTCTCTCTCTCTCTCTCTCTCTCTCTCTCTCTCTCTCTCTCTCTCTCTCTCTCCTTACAACATACTGACAAATAGATTCTCAAACTGAACAATTGTTCCCAACTCTCTCTCTCTCTCTCTCTCTCTCTCTCTCTCTCTCTCTCTCTCTCTCTCTCATCTTACTAAATGTTTTGTTACATACCGGCAAACAGATTCTCAAACTGAAAAATTGTTCCTATCTCTCTCTCTCTCTCTCTCTCTCTCTCTCTCTCTCTCTCTCTCTCTCTCTCTCTCCATTTTCGGTTGCACATATTGTGGTAACTACTCAATCATCTATGTACATGTGTAACTAAGCTGATGTAGTAGTTACCAGCTGTGGTATAGGTACTCGATCAGCTTAGTGCATGACGTACTATCAATCTCCGAATGATTGAGCTCGTATATTATATAATATTTATCACCCCAATTCCAGCACCCGTGTATTTCATAAATCTTCCTTTAGCTCGTAACCATTATTGGAAATAGTGCGCAGAAGGTGAGGGTCCTTCGTCGAATACCATTAGAGCGAGGAATGCATGATTTAATGTAGGATTCGCGTCTTTATGTCATCCTGTTGCGTAGCACTATATTGAAGGTTTCTCTTCGAGAAAGCGATTCTGTTATCAGTGCCAAGGCGGTTGAAGGAACATTACTTTTCGACAGAAGAGAAAGGATGATAAAGGGATTTGGGGAATTATATATATTCTATGTTCGAAATGATGAAATTTCGCTTAATATTGTCATGGAAATTGTGTGATTGACTCTTGTAATTTGATTTAGAAAGGCTCCTGGTATTTATTATTATTATTATTGTTATTCTTGTTTTGTTTTTGTTTAACACAGTCATCCTGTTCGACTGGGTGGTTTTTATAGTGTGGGGTTCCAGGTTGCATCCTGCCTCCTTAGGAGTCCATCCATCACTTTTCTTACTATGTGCGCTGTTTCCAATAGCACACACTTCTGCATGAGTCCTGGAGCTGCTTCAGCATCTATTTTTTCCAGGTTCCTTTTCATGGATCTTGGGATCGTGCCTATATTATTATTATTATTATTATTATTATTATTATTATTATTACAATGTTGTTTACATATTGTTTATTTTGCTTTTTTATCGTGAAAGATTGATTGTTTTATGAAAATCCTGAAATAATTATTTTCATGCGTTAATTTCAATTTCATCCTCTTAACTAAATTGAGGTAATTGCGCCCAATTCCATTTTTATTTTTAATTTTCTTATGCATTTTTAATGGCTGTTTATCCTTCGATAGCTTTTCTGCTTTATGATCATTTTTCCAGTTCCTACATATTACTTTAGCAATTGCATAGGGAATTAATTTTCTGTAAATGCCGTGTAATTAATCCCCCTTACTGGGGTAATGCTTACAGTCTGCCGTGTAAGCCTCACTGTTGATTATAATTATGGATCGTTGCAGTCTCTGTTCGACCAATTGAGTGTTGCTTTCTTCCGTTCACTTCTCCCTCCTCCTCCTCCTCCTCCTCCTCCTCCTCCTCCAGTCTAGGAGACCATTAGCCTTTTCTAGTTAGAGATGCTTTGGTCACTTACATTTACTTGTCCAACGCTTTAACTTTTAATGTCACGTACCGATCAAACTGGTTTAATATTTTCATGTCTGTCTTTCCTTAGTATACTTTCCATCTGCCTTTGCCATGCGTGCGTTGCTTCCTCAAATTAGTGTTTACCTGTCATGTTTGGATCGTTTTGATAACTTCCCGCTTATCAGTCCCGCTTATCCGTCCCACCCATCTCAACTTGTCGTGTTTTCATTACTCAGGACCCTTCCCAGTGTCTTAACTTGTTCCTTTTCTCGTCGTTCACTCAGGAATCCTCCCTTCGTGTCTCACAGAAGAGCCTAGAAATGATTCGATTAAAAAAAAGTCTAGCGATATTACTAAAGAAGTTATCCAGTAAAGATTATTGGTTTAAGTTCCAGGGTATTTTCTTCAGCAAAATTGCCCGGAGGCTGAGATTGCTGTAAGAATGAAATATAATGCCGGGGCGAAGATTTTGCCAGCGCTCAAGTTTCGAAGGAAGTATGCCCTCTGATGTCATTTTGATTTTTATTGTCAGTCTATTCAAGGTGAAAAGTGTACGTGTAAGAAATTTATTGGAAAAATGCTTGAGGCAGAGAATTTTCATAAAAAGAAATCTGTTAATTGCTTTGCACTTATTGTTGTTATTGACGCCCACACCTCTTCAGATATACAGTACAATGAAGTAAGAATTGTGAAGATTCTTGAGTAATTGAGTATCGGTTGTGATAGTGAATGCATGCTGACGGGAAACCACAGAATATAATGAGGAGGCAAAATGAATAGATATGCAGGAAAGAACCGCACTTCAAAAAAAGCATAGGTTTTGTTATTGTTTTGCTTGATGTGGTTGTGCTTTGTAGAGTAAACGAAACGAGGATGAAAGTAACATTAAAATGAGCATAATTCTACTGTTTACTCTGGAGTTTACCCCGTCATGATTGGAGCCTGGAAATTGAAGCTGAATGTAGGTTTTAAGTTGTTGGAATCAACGAAAGGAATATTATGAGGGTGTTACAAATTACAAAAAAGCAGAATACAAGAGTTAGTGTTTGCCTATGAAAGTAAAAACAAAGGGAAGTTTACTGACGTAATGAGAATAAAAAATCGTCCGCCACTCATGAGCGAAAAGGTGCGTTGCTTAAAAAAATATTAATGGAAGAAGGAAGGTAAACAAAACCCCGAGAATAAAATATATAACGAAGGGAAAGATCTCGGCATAAAGAAAAAATGTAAATGGGGGATGACAGAAGACTTGCTGCTGAGGGGGGCGGGGTGGGGGTGTTGGGGTGGGGAGATTTCCTGACAAGGAAAATGTTAGAAATATATTTAGAGGAAATTGCTTGCGGGGGCAAGACTTATAAATTTGACGGCGAGGATTCTATTCAGGGCAGATGTGTATGAAAAATATTTCGTGCTTAAAAAGTTTGAGAGGGAAATATTCGGTAAGAATGGGGTTGGTGCCAGGTCTCTCTTTATACAGGTCTTGGGAGGTTTATGAAATCCTATAAGCAGTTAAGAAATGACTTCAGCTCCAAAATACTCATTTCGATATTTGACGTTTATTCGTATTAAAAACCAATTTTATAAATCATGTAAATTTTGTTTTTAGATTCACGGTTATTTTGATAAAACCTTAAACAAAAACATTATTTATTTGGCATTTATTCATAGTAAAAAGCCAATTTATCTTTTTTGTAAGTTCAAGGTTATTTTGACACAACCTTATGAAACTCATTCATTAATTCACATAGAAAAAGAGCCGATTTATATAATTTTTAAAATCAGGAGTTATCTTGAAACAGTCTTGATAATTTGGAGTATCATATTTGTAGTCTTTCAGGAAAATAATTCAAATCGTTGTCGGTACAACTTAACTTTTATGATTATATTTTACAAGTTAATCGCATGCAGTAAATTAGATAATCGAAATTTACTGACGTATATGTATTAATAATATATATATATACTATACCTCTATATATCTATATATATATATAATATATATAAATATAATACATAATACATACATATATATATATATATTAGACACATACTACATACATACATATATATAATAATACATACATACATACAGATACTATATATATATAAGTATGTATGTAGTAGTATGTATATATATATATATATATATATATATATATATAATATATATTATATATATATATATATACACACACACACAAAGGTTGGTAACCTAAACACCTGTTACTAAACCGTACAAATTTACGGTAATCAGCAGAAGGGAAGGAGTTGTGGTTGTTATATTTCGAAGGAGAACCTAAGATAAATTGAAAATCGATTTGCAGCTGTTGTGGGGGAGTGGAGTAGCGCTGACCTACTTTCTGTTGCTTTTTTTTTCATGGCGTCTGATAAGGACGAAATTCCTTAACATCTCTGATATTTTTGTTTTAATATTTGTTGGTATTATGGATTATATAGTTTTAAGTTTTTCTTTACATGTTCTTACGTAATTAGTTCGACTACAATATAGGAGACTTGAATTTCATGAATCATAAGTTTGTGCTTTTTAAGAAAACCTCTTCTGGAATTTTACCAGTGATGGGTATTTTCTAATGAAGGTGCAGAAGATTTAAATCACTTTGTGGTGAACGTTATATTGTTTCTTGCTGTATAGTAGTGACTGACTCTCTCTCTCTCTCTTCTCTCTCTCTCCTCTCTCTCTCTCTCTCTCTCATATGATTATTTAAGGTAAAAGGGTGATGACCGGTTCTATTTAACATTAGTTTCATGCTAGCAGTTTAATCACGCGTCCCCCCCCCCTCTCTCTCTCTCTCTCTCTCTCTCTCTCTCTCTCTCTCTCTCAGGCCCCGAAGACTGTAAGTGTTCATTATAGTACAAATCCTCTCCCCAGCTCTGTGCTCTGACATTTACGGACGGAGACGAAATTAAAAAAAACAAAATGGAAGAAAAATTATCATGCGTGTTATACTTATGATAAATCTTCCCCCAGGGGGTTGGGGTGGGATTTTATAAACCATTTGTTCTAGCCAAAGCTCTTGTAATTACTTTTCTCCACTCGGGGTTGCTGGGGGTGGCTCTGCCCCTCTGCCCCTCTGCCAAAAGTTCATCGTGTCACAGGCAATAATAGAATAAATCTCTTCGTGACGGTTGTGTTATGAACGGAGGACGAGGTGGACAGGCGACTCTAGGAAGAGAGAGAGGAGAGAGAGAGAGAGAGAGAGAGAGAGAGAGACGCAAAAATAATCTCTATTCTAAAATTTACTTACTTCATACGCATAACACTGTAACGATGCTGAGAGAGAGAGAGAGAGAGAGAGAGAGAGAGAGAGAGAGAGAGAGTATGCAACTGCTCGCTTATAACTAATGGCAAATAAAAATTCATCTCTTTCACTTACATCGAGAGAGAGAGAGAGAGAGTATGAGTATGAAACTGCTCGCTTATAACTAATGGCAAATACAAGTTCATCTCTTTTACTTTCATCGAGAGAGAGAGAGAGAGAGAGAGAGAGAGAGAGAGAGAGAGAGAGAGAGTTTGAAACTGCTCGCTTATAACTAATGGCAAATAAAAGTTCGTCTCTCGTTCACTTACATCGAGAGAGAGAGAGAGAGAGAAGAGAGAGAGAGAGAGAGACTGCTAGCTTATAACTAATGGCACATAAAAGTTCGTCTCTCTTTCTCTTACATCTTCCAGTGAGAGAGAGAGGGGGGCGGAGGGAGGGAGAGAGGGAGATTAGATATTTTCATTGTGAGTAATTGGAACACGTCGGAACACGTTAGCCAGGCTGAAGAGGGCCTATTGCTGACTGACAGCCGCTGTTGCTGCAGCAAGCAGGTCGATTTCGTGGCTGAAGAGTGGTTGCCCGGGCGAAAAATTCTGGGTGGGTCCGAGAGCTTCTCCTCTTGTCTGACTGTGGGCGGTTTCTTGTTATGTCCGCTTTTCGTTGTAGAAGGTTTTCTGTTGCTGTTAAAACTTTTTAATACAATATGGCTTTACGTAAAGTAATTCTTTCTCTTGATGTAATGTAAAGGCCCCCTTTGTGTGTGTCTGTGTCTGTGTTATAATAACTTTCCTCTCGCTACTAAAATATTTTATTACAATATTAATTTTTTTCGTAAGGTAATTCTTCTTCTTGACGTAGATGCAAAGGCCCTTATTGTGGGGAGAGCGGCGGTTATAACAGCTTTTCTCATGCTACTAAAACATTTTATTACAATATTTTGGCAGACGAAGAAGGTCTCTCTCTCTCTCTCTCTCTCTCTCTCTCTCTCTCTCTCTCTCTCTCTCTCTCTCTCTCTCTCTCTCTCTTAACCAAAACACACAGACACACGACTTTTCTCACTTGTTTTCACGCAAGCATATTTGTGTGAACAAGTAAATACATTTGTGTGCCTGTGTATTCATATGGATGTGATTTTTACTTGAAGTATATTTATGTATGATTTAAGTAACATCTGTGATCTCATGATTTTCTGTTGTTATTTAAGGAAGGGGGAGATTTTTATCTAGTGTAGTATTAAGTAGACTTTTTGTTTCTAATTTTTCATAAAATCGTTTAACCTTTGTCAAGTTGTTAATCGTAGTCAGTATGGCATATTTATTAAGTAGTGACAATTGGGTCAAGGTAAAGTTGACGAAGTTGAACAGCTAAATGGGAAGAGTCCAAAGGAAACGGATGAAAATGACTAGGAAGAGAGTAGTTCACTGTCTACAGTGGGCCATGAAAAACGCAATGTAGGTTCTGCGGGGTCCCGTATTGGGTATGGTGATAAAACTTGCATGTTGTATGCTTAAATAACAACGCATTAGTCTGTGCATTCTGTCAGTAAAAGTTGCTTATAACCAATATTTTCGTGTATTGTCTCCATTTAATAACCATTAGGTTTTATCATTGAGTAAATTTTATGATTCTTTTAAGCTCTTGCGTATTTTATTAGTATTTGCGTCCGCATTTTGTATTTTC
Source organism: Macrobrachium nipponense (assembly GCF_015104395.2). Lineage (NCBI taxonomy): Eukaryota > Metazoa > Arthropoda > Malacostraca > Decapoda > Palaemonidae > Macrobrachium > Macrobrachium nipponense. Next base: position 19,562,410 of record NC_087216.1, on the reverse strand, counting down.
ACAAATAAATGAATAAAGCTGTACTGAAGTGCTCTAAAGGATCTTATGATATAATCAACTCGTTCAGTGAAAAAAATTATTAAATTGTGTTATAAGGTAATAGGGTTGTGAAGGGGCGGGGAGGTGGTTAATTGATCTCATCCTGTGCCCAATATGTAGAAAATGACCACTTCCTGGGACATTTTGACTTTCTTTTTTAATTTGATAAGCGTGTTAGATTTTTATTAACAAAAACTTGAAGCAAAGGTGGGGCTCCAGTCATTTTTATTTTAATGCACCGCACGAATAAGTTTTTAATCAAATGCATTTTTTTGGAACCTGAAGTTTGATTAATAAAAAAAAATGTTACGACCCCAGAAAGTTTTCCCTGAAGTACCACTTGAGTCAGGGCTCTTGTGAGGTTATCAGAATTTTTATCAGAATTTTTCTTGGTAGTTTACAGGAAGAGAACTTTAGCATGATTCTCGCGTTTCCGCCTTCGTAAGTCATTTCTACTTTTATGATAAATCTCTCTCTCTCTCTCTCTCTCTCTCTCTCTCTCTCTCTCTCTCTCGTTTGCAGTTGCCTCGCAAACACTCAACACTTTTTCAGTGGTTGGGTAGAAATAGTGTAGTGCATGAAATGTACAAACTACAGGTTAATATACGAAGCCAAATGCAGCTAATATGTAGATTCATTTCATTTCGAAGTAAGATAGACATTCTCTCTCTCTCTCTCTCTCTCTCTCTCTCTCTCTCTCTCTCTCTCTCTCTCTCTCTCTCTCTACACGTGTATTCAAGCATATAAATACCGTCGGTAATACCTTGGATTACGTCTCTGTCACAGATCAGACGAACCCCAAAAATATACCTTACGTCTGTCTTCCGCAAACAACAGTTGATTCTCCCACGTCAGAGATATTCCAAACTTATTTATTCGGATAAACGTTGAACTTTCCCGCTGGTATTGTTTGTCAACAAGAACGTTTGGGGAAAGTTATTATTGGGACGTTTTAACTTTTATTTTTCTTGAGGTTTGACGGGAGTGATTGCGAACGGAAGTTGTTTACCTTGGGCTGTATAGCCATGGGTGTGCTACCAGAGGGGGAGTGCTGGTGTCCTCTTAATTACAGTTTACCGGAACTCATAGTAATAATGATAATAATAATAATAAATTCGATGCATTTTGTGAAATACTCCTTCGTTAATTTTCGTACCCATCTGTGACCTGATAAATCATCAGGTCACAGATGGGTACAAAAAGAAATGGAATAACATCGATATTGGACAGTCTTCAGTCGTCTGACCTTTCCTCGTTCTCGTAGACTTCCAGTGATCAATGAAGATTATTGAGATTCTCAATACCCAGAGCACTCTATCATTTAGAAGATGGAGGCTGAAGAACAAACATGGCTGGAAGGTTTAAGTACGTACTTGTACAATCAGTTATATATGATCATTTTTTTTAACAGGAGTTCATTACGGTTGTGGGTATGGTTAGATATTTAGTAAGTTTATTTTCTATTTGTAATACTTGTATCGTTTTTCGTCGTCCAACTTGTTGAAATGAAACTATGTTTTCACCCCGTGTCTCTGACTCGTAATTATGCAAGCTGGTTATTTCAAGATTAAGTCAACAAAATTTGATGAATCCAACCATCATTATTGGAAGCAATGTTGGACCGGAAAATTAAAAAATTTTGCGAAAAAGTGTTTTAAATCAAGTCCAAGAATTTTGAACGCTTTACAGCTTCATTTCATGTTGGATTTTTTTTTTTTTTTTTTTTTTTTTTTTTTTTTTTTTTTTTTTTTGAACGTCAGCTTCATGTTAGTGTTTCGTTTCTAGCACATATTTACTGGTGTCCTTTCATGTTGACAGATCACAACAATAATCGAAGCGAAGTGACCATGATAGTTCTTTTAAGGTCAAGGTCATACATAAAGAATGAGTGTCTGTAGAGGAAGGTCTCACTGACTGTTTGAGTGTCATTTGCGGAAGTAAGCTTTCGATTATGTGCTCATATTATTGAGAATATATTGAGCCAAAAATTGCATTCATTTTCAGGTGGACTCAGTCTCTCTTTATGATGATATAATGGTTGTTGTTTGTAATTATGTCCTTGCTGTTATTGGTGTTCTTGTTGTTAAAGTAGCCTATTTTGCAACCGCTGCAATCGTACTACTATATATAATATATATATATATATATATATATATATATATATATATATTATATATCTATATATATCTAATTTATATATAAATATGTGTGTGTGTGTATGTACATATATATATATATATATATATATATATATATATATATATAATATATATATATTATAAAATGTGTGATAGCTAATGTATATTGTGTAGGCAAGGTGTAAGTGTACAAAGTAAAACAAGTGTTTAACGCTCTATTGGTGTGTGTTCATTTCACCCACACTTGCGTTCAGTAACTCTGATTTAAGGCATTGGCTGTTTCGTTTCGTGAAATCGCCCGTTTGGACCATTAACGAGATTTACGGTCTGGAAATGTGTTCTCGTTTTATCACTCTTCGCCATCGCTTTTCTCCCTCCCCCCCTCTCCCTCCCTCCTTTTGTTTCTCTAACGGTTTCAGTTTGTACCTAGATGCTTCGTTTTTTATTTCTTTTCGTTTCTTTTTTTCTTTTTTTTTTCGTTTCTCAGTTTGTTCGTGTGTTTGTTGGTTAGTCTCTGGTTCTTTAACTTTTCTTTCCTGTTCCATCAAGACTTCCTTAATTCGTTTTTATTTTATCATTGCATTTTTTTTTAGCGGATCCCTCCTCCCTTTTATAATATAGAAAGATTATGAAAATACAAAGCAGATTTTAAATCTTGCAAAAATATTTGTTTTCAAAAGTTCACACAAAACTTATAAATACAATTATATATTTTATGTTTATATATATTATATATATATATATATATATATATATATATATATATATATATGGATATATATATATTATATATAATATATATATGTGTGTGTATATATATGTAAAAGACATACATACATACATTAATTCTTAGACATATCGTAACCTTCCATTCGACAAAAATGCAAAATTAAAACTCGACGTAAGCATTGCTCTCCGAAAAGAAATACGAAACGAGAAGAGTCAATCGTCAAGTGGAAAAATTAACGGTTTGACTAAGAGGTGCTTAACCCCAGGGTACAACAACCCTCATGCAAGATGCTGCATATACGAGCGCATCTTCAGATTACGTAACAGGGCTTCAGAATCTCTCGTTACGTCAGAGGCGTCCTGTTTTTATGATTCGAGATTCGTTTTACCTGCTGGAATTAAGGATTGGTGAAGAGTTAATCTGGAGGGAGTTGCGCGGTATGCACAAAAGGAGTTGAGAAAAATAGATAACATAAGGTTAAGAAAACACACATATATTTGTGGTTGTATATATTTTAATATATATATATATATATATATATATGATTTTTTTAGAGATGATATGGATGCAATTTCACACGATTGCAAAGTATATTCTTGTCAAACAATTATTCAGATATATGCTCTAGTCTAGGTTATACTCAAATCGTATTCATTTATCTATTTTCTTATGTTTTCGCTTCTATTTCTGTTTCGTGCTCTGAAGGAAATGTTACGAACAAAAAACTTGTCATGTATAACACTGTTACGAAGGAACTCGCTGTCACAGGTATAGATTTGAGCTTTGTGAATATTTTCCAAGATCCAAAGTATTAACATCGTCTGCACAGTAGTTTCCTCTCCTCTCTCTCTCTCTCTCTCTCTCTCTCTCTCTCTCTCTCTCTCTCATTCATATGAAACAGTTACAGCTGAGATCACTGCGTACGAAGCCCAGAAAAGCGTCCAGTAATTACCCTTGATATGGCCCCCTTTTTCCTCATATCCATCAAGGGGGCCAGCGTCCCCTTTCCGCTTTGCTCTCATTATTGAAGTTGGGATTAAAACGAAACCGTTCTGCGAGATTCCTCGCTCGTACGAGGTCTCAGAATGGCTCGAAATGCTGGATTGATGGCTCTGTTCCAAAGTCCAGTTTTCGTTCATGAGTTGGATCTTTATTTAGAATGATGTTTTTTTTTTCAGTGCCGTCACGTTGATTCATCGTTCTTGTGAATATAATTAATATCATATATTCTTTTATATTTGTTCTAAGGGATAAAGGGAATTGTTCCTTGTAAGTCGTCCCTTGTTCGTGAATTCCTCATGCGTCAGGAAAACTGACAAGATCTGGCACTTTTTTTTTTCTTTTCTTTTTTTTTTTTTTTTTTTTTTTTTTTTTTGAGTCATATTCTTTTGTTCTTAGTTCCATGTTCACTTGTTCCATGGTTAGTTGTATTTCGGAACTGGCATAATTTAGTCTGTTAAACGAATTAAAACTTTGTGTTCCAGGCACATATGGCCATATTAGACTTCCTTTGTTCATTGCCATTTTACTGTATAATCTCTTTATGCTGCTCTTTTTTTTTTCTTTTTTTTTTTTGCGTTCAATAAGAGACAAGTACCTGCTATCTGTACATTCTCATGTTAAAAATATTTTCCCAAATAAAAAATATGAAACTCTCTCTCTCTCTCTCTCTCTCTCTCTCTCTCTCTCTCTCTCTCATATGGCCCAGTTACAGCGTATGAAGTTCAGAGAAGCGTCCAGTAATTACCCGTGATACGGCCCCTTTTTCCTCATATTTTATGTATCCATCAAGGGGGCAACGCTCCCTTTCTGCCGCGCTGTCATTATTGAAGTTGGGATTAAAACGAAGTCGTTTATAAGAGTTGTCGCTCATATGAGGTCATGGAATGGCTTTAATGCTGGATGATGCTTTTTGTTCCAGAATTCAACGCCTGTTCCAGGGTTTGGTCTTTATTCGCTGGATTTTGCTCGAGTCTGTTGACCCAGTGTTCTTTTGTACCTAGTTTGGTTTGACCCCCTTTTCGTTTTGATGTGTTTGATCAACTTCCCTTCGACATGTTCAGAACTTCTCCTCGACATCTTCAGAACTCGTCTTCGATATGTTCAGGATTCTCAAAGATTTGTTCAGAACTTCTCTTCGATATGTTCAGAACTTCTCTTCGATATGTTCAGAACTCTTCTTCGATATGTTCAGGACTTCTCAACTATTTATTCAGAACTTCTCAACTATTTATTCAGAACTTCTCTTCGACGTGTTCAGGAATTCTCAACGATTTGTTCAGAACTTCTCTTCGACATGTTCAGTAACTTCTCATTGTGTTCAGAACTTTCGCGGACTGATATTAAAAAAAAAATTAGTATTAAAAGCGGTAAAGAGAATAAGTATCACCCATCACTAATATTACCTCATGCTATGTGTAAGTGGATGTATATAATCACAATGCAATCAATCAATCAGTACAGCAGACCTTCCTTCCTCCTATTAATTCAGGCCCTTTGCTCTCTACTCTCTCTCTCTCTCTCCCCCGCAGGTACCTCCTGGACGGGATGACGGACATGGTCTTCGTCGTGGACATCTTGGTGCAGTTCCGGACGGGCTACCTGGAACAGGGCCTCATCGTCAGAGACTTCAAGAAGCTGGCGAGGCACTACACGCATTCGCGCAGCTTTTTGTTGGACCTCGCCTCTCTTTTCCCCCTAGATTTTTTACAGTTTATTGTGAGTCTTCGTTCCTCTCCACTTGTCTTGATGTCTTCATTCCTTCTCTTTATTTTTTATTATTTATTTTATTTGTGGGCTTTTTTACGTCACGTTACTAAAGGATAGGATATTCTCTCTCTCTCTCTCTCTCTCTCTCTCTCTCTCTCTCTCTCTCTCTCTCCTTAATATTTTTTTTTATTCCTGTGGTCTTTTCCTTTTACGTCACTTTACTAAAGGATAGGATATTCTCTCTCTCTCTCTCTCTCTCTCTCTCTCTCTCTCTCTCTCTCTCTCTCTCAACGTTTCCAAAATAGCTTCTTTCCTTAGTTTTTTTTTTTTTTTTGTTTCTCTTGATATTTAATCTCCTAATTTTTTTTCTTTTGCTGGAAGTTACAAGTTACAAATACAAAAGGATAAGATGTACTGCCCCGTCTCTCTCTCTCTCTCTCTCTCTCTCTCTCTCTCTCTCTCTCTCTCTCTCTCTCTCTCTCTCTCTCTGTAAATGTATATATATAAAAGGAGAGAGAGCTGGTGGCAATACTTTTCTTTTGTGTCAATATATTTATTCTATGTTTAATGCAATTTTGATACTTCAACATGTTAATAGATGTCAGTATTTTTTCTTAAATCTTTCTAAAGCTCGGACAGCTATTTCAGTTTGGATTATAAAACGATATTTGTTTTAAGGCCTTTCTTTAAAGGGTCCTTTTCCACCAGTTGAGCTGTGGTGATGTTCATTAGTCCATTTATTTTATGAAGTAACAAATTACTGTTCATATCTTCTAACATCGCAAATGCAATTCAGTGCAATTTCATGTACATGGGTTCTGACATCCTAAATGGAGACCTAATGCATTCGGCGTCTTTTTGCAGATCGGTTCCAACCCTATCATAAGGTTTCCGAGATTTATAAAAGTGTACAGAGTTTACAACTATTACTACATGGTGGAATCCAGGACACTCTACCCCAACATGTGGCGTGTGGTGAACCTGGTCCACATACTCCTCCTCCTTGCTCACTGGTTCGGCTGCTTCTACTACATGCTCTCCGAAGCGGAGCAGTTCCGCGGCGATTGGACCTACCCTAGATATCAAAGTAAGTCTCCCTGAACCTACCCTAGATATCAAAGTAAGTCTTCCTATCAAAGTAAGTCTCCCTAGACCTACCCTATATATCAGAGTAAGTCTCCCTAGACCTACCCTAGATATCAAAGTAAGTCTACCTGGACCTACCCTAGATATCAAAGTAAGGAACCAATCGGTTATCTAGCAACGGGACCTATAGCTTATTGTCGGATCCAAACCACATTATATCGAGAAATGAATTTCTAATCACCAAAAATAAATTCCTCGGGTTCCACGTCGGCAGAGCGGGAAATCGAACTCGGGGACTACCGAATCGGTAGGCGAGCACAAAAACCACTCGTCCAAGAGTAATATGGCTAAGCAGGATAAGACTATCATCTTGACACGCATTGTGTCTTGTGTGTGTGTGTGTGTATATATATATATATATATATATATATATATATATATACATATATATATATATATATATACATATATATATATATATATGTATATATAGGATATATATATATAGTATATATATCTAATTTATATATAATATAGTACTATGTATGTGGAGTAATTACACTGGAAACATCAAGGGTTGACTTTACACTCTTGTTCAATATCCATTTGCTGACCTTTTGTAAGTGCTGCCGTGATGCTACCTTATTCCGTGAGGAGAGAGAGAGAGAGAGAGAGAGAGAGAGAGAGAGAGAGAGAGAGGATGATAGCTTGTGCGTCTTTAATGGTGTCCAATTGGCTTCGAGATGCTGCATTAGCCTTCATGGAAAAGAAGGTTTTAATCGCTCACAGTATGTGGACGCGAGCAGTCAGTTTTAGGTGCTTATGATGTTTGATGCAACATTTATATTTAATAGCGAGTACAGAACCAGTTTTTACCGGCGGATGTGGCAGTTGCAAACTAGTGTTTCATATACTGCTAAAGTGTAAATATGAAAATATATTAAAGACAGGTGAATAGACAGTACAGTTTTAAGCTACGCATTATTATAACGTTATATTTTATTAACTGGTGTACTGTTATAATTTCGCGAATTTTTGTTCATGCACTGTTCAAGAAAAAGTAGAAAGTATATTGATTGAAAATTGGTAAATAGTCAATATCAAGTTAGACTTCCGGTTTCCAAACGTGAAATTATCACTTGAGGAGGCTACTTCATAACATTTTGCGTTAGTCACTGCCGTGAAAGCAAAGTAGCTGTTTAATCGGCTGTATGGGAGGCAAAAAAGATAAAGTGGACTTGTTCCCGTCTTGTCATTTATGTAACAAGCAGACATTATCATAATAATGTTTTTCTTATTATATATATATATATATATATATATATATATATATATATTATATATATATATATATATAAGTGTGTGTGTGTGTTTTCCTATACAGAAAAAAGTATAGAGGGAATCAAAATCTAAATAAAAAGGTAGTCTTTACAAATAATGCCATTGACTTTTTGTATGAAAAAAAAAAAAACAAAAAAAAAAAAAAAAAAATATATATATATATATATATATATATATATATATATATATATATATATATATGTAAGTGTTTACATAATAAAAATATGGAATGTTAGTCCATATATATAAAAGTCTAAAACTAAAGAGGTCAACCAGATTGCTTGCAGGAATGTGATCAGACTAGAGACGCTAAGATGACGTATACAATAAGTATGTAGGCTAAGTTGACATGCCGTCACCTGTAGTCATTCAATTGTTTATAAACATTAGTCCAAGCTCCCTGCTTGAGACAACTACCGCCTACGTGATCTGTAGCGTGTCTCATTTGATTGTGTGTTCGTATGAAACTATGTCATTGTATGTATGTTCATATGATCGAACTACTGTCTGTTCCTTCATAACTTGTAACAGAGATGGTATACAGCAGAACAGAGCTAGCTATCGTCATTAGAAGACCTGTACCTCTTTACCTAAGCTTTATCATGTAGAGGAATAGGATTAGCCATCATCATTGGCAGAAGCGATCAAGCTATCGTCTAGAGACTTGTACGATCATACCTGATCTTCATCATGTAAAACTTCAGAAGAATATACTATTTTTATACCTTGTGTTTTCTACAAGAACCTCACCGAACCATGAGTTTAACACATCGTCGTAAAGATAATACCGACTTCGTAAGTGATCTAACAAAACCCCAGACACTCCATTGAAGATGGAAGTGCAATACCAACCGACTTAGCGTATAGATTATCGCTAGTCTAACATTACCTCATAGGGCGCCTTATCATACAAGGCAAAAGCCCTAATATTTGGTGGCCAGCGGACCAGAAGAACTCTACAACGTCCTACGAAGAAAAACCAGAATAATAAATCATGTATCATAAGAAGTCAACGACGACGGAAGCAGCAGATTCTTCAAGCAACCTAGTATCATCATTAGTGAGCGACTTCAGAAAACAACAAGATTCGTCAAGCAACTTAGTATCATCGTTAGTGAATACTTCAAGAAACAAACCGACGTGTCCTTTTTCCTACGACAACGCAAGCTTCGTCTCTCATTAGAATCATTCAAGAAAACATCGTTAGTGAGCGTTTCCGGCACTCCAAGAAACAAACCGAACGCGTCTGCAGCATCGGATTTTCAAGGGCTCGAATCATCGAAACAACGCGCACGGGGGAAACTGAAGCCAAACCAGGTCGTCCGCTAAATAGAGAAGGAGGACCAAGGCCGTGTGTCGTTATCGGAACACCGTGACTTCCCACAAAAGCAAGCTAAGTACAATTTTTTATTCATTTGGAGTAACTTTGAGTGTTTCCTTTGCAGGTCGAATTTCGTTATTCCTGTGGCTGAAGTTACGAGACATTCTTAATCTTACTTTTTTACAGAAATTATCTACATCATTGAGATTTCGCTACTGCGAGTTTTTATCTTTGAGTGTCTGTTTCCAGAAGTTCTACTGAAATATCATAATCATATACTATGTTAATTTTAATCATTTTGGGTGATTATTAATCCTACGTAACAAATCATATTTTAACAGTGAATGTTCGTTTACGCAGTGGACGTCTGTATTTATACAGATGCTGGATAGGGGTCGTTAAGCACCGTAGTGATTAGAAAACACACAAAAAAACAAGTGAACACCCGTACAAAATCTATATAAATTAGAGGTAACACTATTTCGGGTCATGACAATAAATGCTCCTTTGCAAGTCCCGATCGCAGTTTTTAGCCTTGAGTTTTTTGAGTTAATAAAAATACGAACCTCAATGACTCAACTTAACTTTAAAAAATACGGCTGGATTGCAAGAATAACATGTCTGTAAAAAAACTTTCATCAGGCTAATGCGCGACCAGGATCCTCACTATTTCAAATTTTAGCAAAGAATGAAGTACAAACAGTTAATTATTTGAATACAGTAGAGATAACTTGTCTTATTAGTAATCGCTCAGTTTTCTATAGTTCGTCTTCATTGCTTTATACGTAACCAGCAACATAATGCTAAAAAACACAAAAAACAATACGTTGCCGATGAATAAAGAGAAAGGGATCCTAATTATTACAAAAAGAAATAGAAACAGTAGCCTTTTCAGAATCAACAAGCAAACTCGGGTACTGTGTCACCTAGTCAAGCGGTCAAGGTTAGTCAAAAACTGCCGAAGTGTTCAAACATAGCAAATTCCACACAATAAGCGACTCTAGCAGAGGTGGGTGAAAAGCGATGTTGGTCATACCAATATCTTTTTTGAATTAAAAAGGATTTTTCCTATAAAACACACGACCGTATAAGTAATCAGAGCAGGTTTTTCGTTTCTTTTTAATACATAAGTATAAATACTGGTGGATTAAGCCCAACTGTACGCGCCGTAAAAATTAGAATATCTTGTTTTATTTCTTAGTCCACGCAATATCTTGTATTTACGGACTCACCCGATCTGTTTGTTCGAACTTCCCTAATGAAGAAAGTCCGGATAAGCGAGCGTTTACAGAATACCTCTATATTATAAAAACATTGATCTGTATCTAGTGTAATTGTAAGATCCATCTAGGGTATACAAAATATATCTTACATCCTGCAAAATAAGGCGTGTTTATCAAAGGAAAATCCTATAAACCTTCAACATAATTAAAATCCGTTTGAACAAAAAATGAGACAGTTTAATCAAATAATAACTTTATATAAAGGAACTATACATTTGTCTCATAAATCGTAAACATTGTTCAATGACCCAACAGAATTTCTCCCAACAACCACAGTCGTACTTTGCACGCAAAAATCTCGAGAAGCATGCACCCTCGAATGCCTTAGTGCGTGTAAAAAAGCTTTGCTGGGAAATGAATTTTATCCTTCCCGACACTCTGAATATACGATTTCCGCGAACAAAATGCCCAAAAGGTAAAATACATATCGTGGATACAGAAGTTATAAATATCGCATTTTTTATGTTTGCTAGTTTTTAATCACGCCCACCATCGGGATGGAATCTCTCTGATAATTCTATCTAAAGTAATATCGTAAGTCATTCAAGACGAAGGTGATTCAAGCAGAATTTTTTTTATCTTCTACCTGAATACCAGGAGTTTCTCCACTAGCGAGGTGATCTCTGGGAGAAAAACGGATGTCATGAAAACAAAATACGGTCTAAGGACAAACATAAGCTAGATACGTACCTTCGTGTAGAAAACCCAATGAACCCATTTCAAAATAGAAATAAATGACGAAGTTTGAAAATGTTAGTAATAGGAGTCATTAGGAAATCAATAGCCCATATAATTTTTTTCCCTCAGACGTCATGCCATAAAAGATCGGACTTGGCGTATCTGCGTATTTTCCTGTCGCTTAACAAGGGAAACGACTTCCGATAGGTTTTTCCAGTGCGATGTACCGACGACATCTTATCTCTGTTAGGTAGAATAAATTTTTTTGGGTTTTTTTTTTTTCACCAACTTGGACTTACTTAAATGCTTTTTACCAGATACCATTACCTAAGTGATTGTACCTCATACACCGTTTTTCAGCACACTCAGGGGACATTATCAATTTTTTTACGTATGCCCTCCGGCTTACGTTGCGCCCCCAATTACAATATAAAGTGTTTGGGGAGCTTTTAGGGGATACCTACATGCCTATATGGATGATCTTGTAATCTTTTCTAATACCTTAGAAGGACTTCACATAAAGTAGAGCTAGTGCTACAGAGACAAAGACAAAATAATCTCGAGTAAAATATCTAAATGTGAGTTTATTTAAACCGACACGTTTATCTAGGTTTTATGTTCTGGTCAAGGGTCTTAAAAGTAGTCCATGGTAGGTGTCGGCTATTCATAACTTTCCTTGGTACTTATTAACGTAAAGGGGGATACAGCAACTTTTTTTGCGCTGTAGTGGGTATTACAATCGTATGTAAATATGTAACTCTTCAATCATGAACAGCTCCCTTTAACAGATCTTACGAAGAAGGGCGTAGATTGATTATGGTCTAAAAAGCAACAACAGGCGTTCGATATCTTAAAGCGGAATAATGCAGCTTTTACCTAACTTAAAAATCCCTGATTTAAATAAGGAATTTTTTTTTTATTGCGACAGACGCCTCAGACCAAGGGGTAAGAGGGTACTACTTCAGTAACAATGATAAAAACAGTTCTTCCTATAGCTTTTTTTATTTCACGTAAACTAAGCCCTTTGAAAAGCTAAATATGCAATAATAGGCAAGGAAGGGCTAGGTATCTTTTAACCACCTAGTACATTTTAAGTTCATAATCTATGGCTATCCTGATAAAGTCCTTACTGAACATGAGTCCTTTACCGAGTTTTTTCAAAGGCTTTACACAGTCCAAAGGAACTCGGTGACAAATGATCATTCAGGTCTTTGAGCCAAGATAAGATATCTACCTGGGAAGCAAATATCATAGCTGACCGCATTATCCCCGCAAATCAACCCGCACCCCATACCGCAAAGAACCATTAATTAGACTAAAAAATATAGAAACATCCGTACCTATTTGTTAAAAAAACCGTATCTAACAAGAAAATTCCTTACCCAAGAGATCGCGAGCATTGAATATCTGGGTTTGGAGCGCAGAACTGTTTTACAAACTGAACAAAGCAAGAGTCAACAGACATCAACCCAAACATAAAAACACTTCGAAACGGAAAACAGGTCAGCAGCAATAAAAACACCAAACATAAACACTTTCGAACGAAACAGGGTCGTGGCTAAGCAAAAAACAATAAACACTTTTGAGCAGAAACCCTAAAGCAAAAGTACATTTAAAGTATTGTGTATCAGAATAATGTAATCAAATGTATATTATATGTAGGTCTGTGACGAGGAAAACCAAGGAAAAAAAGAAAACACAGCAGATGACTAACGACCAGGTAGTAAATAATAACTCTCTTTCATACCAATCGTCATAAACTGGTTGCATTCCGTCATCCAGGTTTCCATAGTATGTCACAGAAAAGCCAAATCACTATTTTACTGGCCTACAATTCTTACAGATATAAAAGCACATAACTAATTTGGTAACACGTGTCATGAAACAAGGGATACACTAAGACCCCTGTCGTTTAAGGGCCTATCCTGTGCCAATCAATCCTTGAAAGAATATACGTAGAAATTATTAACAGAATTACGAGTCTGACAGAGGGAATAAACACTTCTTAGTGTTAATAGTTCCTTGACACGTTTATATAGAATTAATAGCACTAAAAACAAAAACAAACACCGCAATTGAGTGCGTTACGAATATTTATGAGTGCTAATCAGGTAAACATGGAATTCAACACATGATAATCTGACTCGGGTGGTGTAAATCAATAATAAATCTCCTTAACCGTTGTGTGAATTCCTATTCCATTAAGAAAAACCAATAATATATTTTATCACCCAGAGTCAATCGGTTTTTGGTAGAATAACGGATTATTAAATAGGAAGTGTCAAAATGTCTTACGAGTTACAACTCGTGATATGGGATCCGACCGGATTATAGCGGTTTCTCGCGGTTTTAAATACCTTTATCATTTATATCTTGTATCTATAGAATTGATGCCGCAAGTAGCCTTATACGTCGCCGCTAGAACACTTTTCCACATATTCAAGCCAACCATTTAATTTATCAAATATCTATAAAAAAAATATCTAAATAAATAAAAATAAAAAAATAAAATAAATATGGATACAAGTGGAGTCAATATAATACACTCGTAAGAAGTCGAAGGGTTACAAATTATAAATAAAAAAAGGAAAAGTCACGATAAAATCAATAAGCGAAACGTAAACCCAAGGTTAATTAAATATCTAAATATATATGCGTAAAAGATTGAACTCTAACTTAACGCTTTAGTAATGACAAATAAGCTAAAAGTTCAAAACACATATCCAAAAACCTACTGACATATTGTCTGTCCCGGTAATTTATTTTCGTAGTCAATGAAAAAAAAAAATTAAAATAATAAATAAACTATAATAAATAAAATAAAATAAAATAAAAACCAATAAAAGAGATTTTTAAAGTCAGGAAGTCTAGAAGTGAAAATGTTATCTATGAAATAATCCTATATGAATCTTATACAGGGTTAATATATATATAGAAATTTGTATGGAAACCTTTTTTCATATAGTTTGAATAAGGAATATTTAATTTAACATAATCTTGCAGTTTTCCAACATGAAACTAATATATTGTTCAAATTTTTGTACTGTTTTTTTTTTTTCAGACATTCTTCTCTGTGGGTCGAGTATTAAAAAACAAAAAATTTTATCCTAAAGTCGTATCTATACAGCAAGTAACGTAACTCTTAGCTGCTGAGAGCAATCTCCTGGCAAGTGACGACGTCTCATTGCCGTATCAGCATTTGTTCCTTTTTACCTCAATAATCTGCTTACACAGGCTTTCATCTGTGTGTCGTCTCTGCTTGCAAAAGCAGATTGACGGAGAAAGGAATGCTTAGTTCATGAAAACTTCACATGGGTTCATAGGTCACATGACAGGGCCACATAACAAATTCTCCGTGGGTGTGTAATGCAACTTAGCTAAGGAGTTTGCAATCATTTTAAAAATTAATACAAATAAGCAAATAGAATTTCTATAACAAAAAAATGAATAAATTTTTTTCCTGAACCTCATAGACATTTAGAAGTATCAAGATATGTATAAGAAATATTTACTTGCAACATTAGCCTATTACAATTCAAGTAAAAACATTCATGGGCAAAAATGTCACATTTTTCTTGAAAAACCCAAAGTTTATTTAAACTAGTTACATAGTGGGTTTTTTTTTTTTCGTTGCAGGTCTCCTACCATTTAATAAAGTTTTTAAATTAACCTCAGAGGAGCGCGCGAGAAAATTAAACTTTTGTTAGGGAACATAGAATCATGATTAATATTCTCTTTGACTCTTATGTTGCCTGGCAATCTTAACAATAGCTCCGTTTTTCCACTTCTTTGTCTAGTAACTTACTACCAGTAATATCGAAATTTTCTTTGAGAATTCGTATTGATATCTATTTATTTTTTATAAATTTATGGATATTTTTACGAGTCATCATAGACCTGGATAGGTTCACTCATTGTTAATGCCATGGATAAAAAGTTTGTACAGCGGACTCTTCTGATTCCAAAATATCAGCGAATCATGTGGTTAAGTCTGGTCTAAATGCTCTCTCTCCCTCCCCTCCCCTGTATTTGGATGTCGTCTGAATTTACTTTGCCCTTGTGACAAGTATAACTTTCACTTGCAGGCTGATTAATGGAAACCGGTTACAAGTATCCTGCAGTACGAGAGTTTCACATAGCACTTCAAAAAAATCGTTCGTCGCTGCGGATACTACCCCAGTCAAGTAACAACCGGCCTACAAATGTGAAAGGAATTTCATGGTACTTCTTCGACCGACACCGTATCTCTCGTTTAATCTCGTTTTCCATGCGGAATGCTCCGTGGCTGTGGAAATCGACTACAAATGGACATACCTTCCGACAATTACGACCCGAAGATATTCAACTCTACTTTGCTGGCGAAGGACTAAAATTTCGTGCTGGATGATCTATTCATCGCGAACGTAAATCGTGTAGCTTTAGGATGCAGAATAAAAGTATGAGCGCAAAATGGAACGTTGGAACCCGCCCAGGCAAATTTTCCCCTTGTTTTAACCATTGAAAAAAGGCCGTTTCAATTGGCTATAGGTGTTGTCTGGAACTGTGTAATGGACGAAAAGTTGTTCGGAAAGCTAGTTAAAAGTGAAGTAGTATAACCTTGGTCATGTATCCTATATATATAAAGTATCATGGTATCCTATATATAAATGATCATAAATAAACAGAATCGAAATATATTTTTTTGCGTGTACGCAATAGGATCTCTTATATAAATGATCATAAATACAGAATCTATATCTTTGCGTGTACGCAATAGGAATCTATTTAAGTGCACATATATTAATCATTATATGAATCCATATACATATGTATAAACAAATCAGTAGCCTATAATAATCTGTTTACCTTTTTCTTACCAATATCTGCAGTTATTTATGAGTTAGTATATGAATTAACTAATCAAGCATATAACAGTTAGCATAAAAATCACGAATCAATCAGCATAAAACATTAATAAATGTTATCATTCATATATGAAAATTTTTATCAGTTAAAATATGATTTTTATCATGTTAATCTTCATTCTATGCAATTTGTCAGAGTACATTAGATTATCTGTAGCATAAGTATCTTAAAAGAGATGAAGTGGAAAAACTGTATCATTATATATCACGTGATCATATATTTACCAATATCATGTTTTTATATTTTTATTACTTGAATCAATTCATGTACACCATGGATTTTTATTTACTTATCATATATATTCACATAGTGTCTGTATCACACTCCTATAGTCTAATGCAAGTCAAGTTTTGATAATATTTCAGAGCTGGGTTTTTGTAGCTGACCGAGCTAATGTAAGTGTTTACATAATAAAAATATGGAATGTTAGTCATATATATAAAAGTCTAAAAACTCAAAGAGGTCAACCAGTTGCTTGCAGGAATGTGATCAGACTAGAGACGCTAAAGATGACGTATACAATAAGTATGTAGGCTAAGTTGACATGCCGTAACCTGCCCCTTAGTCATTCAATTGTTTAGAAACATTAGTCCAAGCTCCCTGGCTTGAGACAACTACCGCCTACGTGATCTGTAGCGTGTCTCATTTGATTGTGTGTTCGTATGAAACTATGTCATTGTATGTATTTGCATATGTTCGAAACTACTGTCTGTTCCTTCATAACTTGTAACAGAGATGGTAGACAGCAGAACAGAGCTAGCTATCGTCATTAAAGACCTGTCCTCTTTACCTAAGCTTTATCATGTAGAGGATAGGATTAGCCATCATCATTGGCAGAAGCGATCAAGCTATCGTCATAGAAGACTTGTACGATCATACCTGATCTTCATCATGTAAAAACTTCAGAAGATATACTATTTTTATACCTGTTTTCATACAAGAACCTCACGAACCATGAGTTTAACACATCGTCGTAAAGATAATACCGACTTCGTAAGTGATCTACAAGAACCCAGACACTCCATTGAAGATGGAAGTGCAATACCAACCGACTTAGCGTATAGATTATCGCTAGTCTACATTACCTCATAGGGCGCCTCATACAAGGCAAAAGCCTAATTATATATTATATTATATATATATATATATATATATATATATATATATATATATATAAAATATATATATATATAATGTAAGAAAACTATAATATATATGGTATGTATATGTAGTGTGAAATCTAGTTAGTGTGCAGAAAAATACACGTACATATTATCTCCCAGTCCAGCACACCACATCTTAGTTAACAACACCCATAAACAGCACAGCAGCACTACCAAATTACCAAGCAGTCACAGAGTGAACAATGAATGCTAATCACTTTCTTTCCCTATCATTCCAGGTGAAGATTTCAAAACGTTATCGAGAAAGTACTTGGGATCCGTGTATTGGTCCACGCTCACTCTGACTACAATTGGAGACCTTCCCACTCCGGAGACCAATAGGCAGTAAGTATTGGAATGTTTTGAGTTTTCTGTTTTATATATACGTATATGTATTTTTTTCAGTTGGGGAGAGATGATACCACCCCCGGCCCCAATTGACTATCAAGTCTTTCTCGACTTGGCGTTGATTCAAAATGCTCAGTGAAGCAGCATTTGTTTTCTCCATGCTATTTAGTGTGTAAATCTTCGACGTGTGGTGAATGATTTAATACGTGTTACAATTATTTTACCCCTTATTATTGTATTAATTTCTTTTTTATTATTATTTTTTGTGTTTCTTTCGATCTGAAGATTTTTTAAAATCTTGGTGCTTTAGGCATATTCAAAGTAGTCATTTTATATGTTTCAGATTTCTGACATTTTTGTGTCTGCCATTCCACAACCATTTATTGTTGTTATGTTTGTAATTTCTTGAAATTAGTTTCATTTCTTCCCATGAGAACATTCCCATTCAGTGTTGTTAATTTCTTCCCAGAAGAATATTCCAGTTTTATATTTTTTAATATATATATTTTTTTATTTTCCTTTGAAAATATGTTCAATGTTTACTTCCCTGCTACGTCACCCAAGCTTATGACATTGGTGGCGTTACGAACAAAAGATGTTGTTGACGTTAAAACCAGATTCTTTTAAAATATTATAATTAAAAATCACTCGATTAGTATAAAAACACACTTAAGAACACGGTGAGTTTCGGTCACGTTTTTTCAACGAGAAATGGTCAGAGAGGTAATAACACGCAGGTATAACATAACTGATAATATTATAGCTACAATTATATATATTTTTTTATTCCTTTAAGTGTGGAGTTAGAACATAGTAGAAGCATAACACTTCATACAGGTAGACAGATTTAATCAGGTCATTTTCTCTAGGGAGAGAAGATTTGAGACACGTATTTTGAAAGCTTTGTGAAATGAAGTTTAGGTGTTGCAGTATATTTCAATATATTTAAAAAAAATATACACGACAGATAAAAGAACAAATGATAATGTTGACAGGCATTACCATCCATAAACCATAAACCACTTAATCTCTTTTAGACAGTGACTGAAACATTATGTAATTTTATTTTTTTTAGCGAAATTTAGCAGCCAGATTACGCTGTTTTCTTGTTAATAAAATCAGGCTGTTGTTGTTCAGCCTTGTTTATGTGTTTGAGAAATAAAATCTAAAAAATAAAAAGGAAGTCGAAGATATCTTGTCAGGTAGATTTCAAGGTCAAGATCTTCAGAGCAGGTCTCAGCTTAAAAAACAGAAAACAGTGAATTTTCCACCAAGTTATCTTTTTTTGGCTTCCTTGCTAAACACAGCTGCTTTGTTGTTGTTTTACGATAAGTGCAACAACATTTCTCGTACCCTGTTCGTCCCGTTTAATGACTGTCCTTCTCCTCCTGCGAAGAATGTGGAAGATGAAGCTTTACTGAAACTTTTTTTCAAAGTTAAAATTCAGTTGATCGCAATTTGATATGACAGAAATTCTGAATAAATAAAATTCAGTTGATCGCAATTCAATGACAGAAATTTTGAATAAATAAAATTCAGTTGGTCACAACTTAATATGACAGAAATTCTGAATAAATAAAATTCAGTTGATTATAATTTAATATGACAGAAATTTTGAATAAACGGTTTGGAATACTGTTTGCTTTAAATGAAATTGAAGAAAATTCACCTACATATTTTTATATTTTATATTACGTTCCCCTAAATTTATAGTTCCACATTTTAAATTATGTTAGGGAAACATAAAATATAGAAAATATATAGACCTAGAAGGTGAATTTTTTTTCCAATTTACGTAATACCCAGATTGTATTACAAACAGTTTTCACAATCATGTAAATTTAACTTAATTATACTTTCAGTTGAATAAGGAACTTTTGATAAAAAAGTTTAGATTTATTGATTAGTTTGCTATGGTAGTTTGATCATGAGATGAAAAGCAAGATCTCGAAATCTTGATTTCTTTCGATACTCGTAAAATCTACTGAATTTTTAAAAGTTCTAGAAAATTTGTACTGCTTTCAACTTCTGAGGTATTTTTAAATATAAGTATAGTCTCAGAGACGTGAATTATAGATAGTAAAATAATTTTAAGTCTTACATCGACATACGACATTTAAATATCGATTTACAAATGGCAAAATTTATTATGCTAATGATTTCGGTACTTTAGTTCCTGTGGCCTCCCATGGTTTCAGTAAACCTCTCTTCATATTCTTCCAAACATGAAAATGTCACTGATATTCGAACCCTGAACTTCTTGGAAAGATAATCAGTAAAAACATATAAAAATTTTAAATATTTTGAAAAGCACTTGAAGTTTGCAGGATTTGAAATATCACTGTACTATTTTTAATAAATGAAATTCATTGTGTCCTCGTCCCAATGTGTGTCTAATACCCAACATTTTATCCAGCAAAAGTGGAGGATTGACCAATTTAGATATTTGTCAAGTTAAAAGGCTTTAAAACATTAACCGAAAAAACGTAACTTTGGGGGGGTTTTCACTCTCAATACAGTGCAACAAAATGTTTAATTATGTCCATATAAAACTTGTTCTGTGAATGACTCATTGTTTCAGTTTAAAAGCAGTTTTTAGAGAACCTGTTCTTAATAGTCTCTCCAAAATTGAGGAGCTTTATCAGTGAATAGATTTACTAAGCAGAAATAAAATTAATTTATAGACTTTATAAAGACAATGTGGGGTCACTCATTGTCAAATGTAATCCTCCAGCCTTTTGCTATGGATATAACTTTTCCACGTTGACCCAAAATGAGAAAAGTGAAGATAAGTTCGAAATTAAATTTTGAATTGTATTCTTTACATTTTCTCATTTTAAGCCAGCATAGACGTGTGTACTTTTTTCAGTGTTCTCTTTATGGTATTTTCCATAATCTTATATTTTTTATGCTAAGCTTAAACGGCCCCCGTTTTCAGCAGGTCTACGAGAATGCTCTACGTCATAATTAAAAGTAGACACAAATCCATTTTCATTTATATTAAATTTGTGTATATTTTTATGGACATCTGATATATTTGATCAAATTATATATATATGATATATATATATATATATATATATATATATATATATATATTATATGCACATATATAAAATATATATAATATAGTAACTTTTGCAATACTCATATACAATTGTGGTATGTAAATATAAAGTAAATATTTCCATACATCATTGAGATAACAACGTTTCTAGTACTGTACCACCATATGCACTACAACAGTAGTAAGGAATGTTTAAATATTAATGAATGTTTGTGCCTATTTCATCAGTTTTTCCCACCACTTGATAAATTATTGGATGTCCATATATGTTTGATTTAACAATAAAGTACATTTTGATCATTGGTACTGGTTTTGTTAAACAGAAAATGGAGGTATGGAGTATCTCTAAATAATACTTTTATTATATTTCAAATGATTTTTCATAGAGTTTAGGAAAATGTTTTTGGTTGTAGACAGAATGTATGGTTAACAGCAGCTGCCTTTGCTCTGAGCGCTTAGTCTTTTGTTTCATTCATACCAAGAAAATCCAGATTTCAGCTCCGATTGTATTTTAAATTCGCATAATCTCCAGTCACAAAGTTGGCTGGGTCCTTTTCTTAAAGGTCTTTCACTTTTAAACGTGAATAAAACGTTAATACAGTGTAAGTGTTGTCATATGAGACAATGTAAATTGATCATCTTCATTGGTAGGCGCTGAAAGTATGGGCAACTAATTAGCCATACACATTAGGCTCTGATTTTTTCCGCAGGTAGATATATATGTGTGTGTATCCATTTATCCCCTCTCATAAAATGTATAAATTAAAAGAAGGACCATGGTTCTCAGAGAGCAGCCATTTTCCAAACTATACTATGGTATTTATTGTGCATTAGTGGAAGGTCCCTTTATAGTCTCACGATCGTTTCCAGGTAAGGAAAGTTTAAAAGTAACTCGTCAAAACATGTCACCTTGGAGTGTTTCTGAGGGAGGTTTAGATGCAAGAGTTAGTTTTCGGTAGTTAGAAGGGAATTTTTCTTTTATATTTAGGACTGTAGACTGAAAATAACCATGCAGGTATTTTACAATAATAGTTAATGTATGCAGAGAGGCGTAAGCTTAGTTTGGGACTTGTGATCCCATAATTCATCTTAGCTTAAAGATAGATTGTAAACTAGTCTTCGTTTCTTAAGTTGTTCTTAGTACTATTCACTCATCCTTTGAAGTCAAGGCCTTCAAAGTGTTAGGAAAAATTGGCGTTTTTTATTGTTTATGATTTTATCTAAAAAACTTTACACTTGGAGCTTTACATATTAGTATTTATATTCATATTAGCTTTTTGACGAGTTACTGTAATCGTAGCCGTTAGGTATGCTTTGCATTATTCAAAGCCAAAGTTTTAGTAGTATCATGGTAGTTTTTTAAAGAAAAGAGTATGAAGGTCCTCAGAATCAGTTCTGGTGTGTTATACTGTCCTTTTTGGCAGTATTTTAGGAATTAAAGATTGTAGATAGGTTGGGCCTTGAAGGTGCAATTATCAACTGATAAATTTTTTTTTATTTCATAGCTAAACATCGTTTACAGTTCCACCTTATTGATATGAGGGCCATTCCATAAAATTTTGCATAGCAAGAGCAGAGATAATTATCATATAGATTTCCACCTCTGAATAGGAATCTGTAACCCATATAGGTCTCGTGAATAGTGCCGTTGTCACAAGAGTTAAATAGGTTAGAGTGGTTACACTGCTCTAGCCTTATGTTAGTATTTGTATAGACAGATAGATATATAGGTAGATAGATAGATAGATACTGGTCACGTATAGATGGATAGATAGATATTGGCCACGTATCAGGTGTTACCTGGAGACAGACAGTAACGAAGAAGGCTGTCCTCACTCCCATCCACCCACCCTCCCAAAAAAAGGACTTTGTATAATGTCGCCGACTGTGTTAAGTAAAAGGTCGTCTATATATAGTTGGTATGAGTTCCCAGTAACGACTTTGAGTTTACCGGTTGGCAGCGACAACCAGAGTTACGAGGACATGCCACACCATCCCGTGGGGGTCGACGGCCCCCCCACGCACCAACCACCTTTCGCCGCCCATCCGGGCGACCAGGTAACAGAATTCCCCGTCAGCCCGTGCCACCCACGATGTCCTGATCCGGGCGGCGGCGGCGGCGATGGCTTTGTCAAGGGCGGCGGTGATGGGGACCGGGAACCGACACCCTCCCCCTCACCCCCTCTTCCTCCTCCTCCTCTTATTCCTCCTCCTTGGCCGAAACCCATTTCTCTCGACTATGATGAATCGTCACCACATGACGGTGAACAGGGCGTGAGCCCGGCCCTACGAGATCCGTTCCGACCCAGCCCGTCCATCAGTACTAGTGGCCCGTCCAAGAGCGAACCGGGTGGTGGTGGCGGTGACGGCGAAGTGGGCAAGGCTCCGGCAAAAGATTCTTCTGAAGCCGACGACGAGAATTGGCCCAGAGCCTTACATCGCCGCGGACTCAAGTCCCGTCTGCTAAGGATTAAGACCAACGCTGGGTTAGTCCTATGTCTATCTCCCCCCAAAACCCCCCCACGAAAGTCAAGTTCTCCCCTTGCAAAGGTCTCTCCCCCATTTTCAAAGCCCCCCTTCAGCCAGCAAAATATAGATCATGCTTGCAAAGTTGCAAAGTTCCATGAGATTCATTGAAGTAATTTATTGCAAGAACTGCTCTCCCCCCCGCAACCCCTCCTCCCCCTTTGGTCAGTTCCACTCACCCGGCAAAATAAACCCGTAGTTGCGAACGTGGCGTCACCGTAACGGACCAATCAATCATGTCTCCGCGAAATATAAAAGGAAAATGAGAAGGAATACTACTTGCGATTAAGAGAACAATCACTGTTTACCCACTCGACGTCATTTGTTTCGTGTAAGTTCTGTTTTCTTATATATACTCTATCAGTGTCTAGTGCTTCCATAGGGTTACGGAATTTTTAACATAAAAATATGCTAATCTAAAAAATATATTCACCCAAAAAACCAACCAAAGGAATGTTGATCCCCCAAAATAAAAACCGAAGACGCATGGATTTTCCACCCGACACATTGCAAGTCACATTGATACACGAATACGCATGGAAAAGGATAAGGAGTTATACGCAGTTTTAATATTTCATTCTTATTCCCTTAGCATGCCCCCTCCACCACCCCCAGAATGTCAGCATGGTTTACCCCTCCCCCCCCCCCCCCCCACACACACACACACACAAACCCCCCCCCCCCCCCACAAAGACTTTTGAAGAGATTAAATCCGTAAAGGGACTCAAAACAGGAAGTCTGTCAAATGCCAGGTGGCCTCAGAGCAAGTTTCCCTCAAGTCACTTTTTGGGTTTTATAGACCAACCCCCCTGTTTTGATTGTGCCCTAAATAAAACCAACCACTTTTCATCTGATGTTCGTAATTTGTATTTATTCCCTTTTCGTCAGTATTTCACAGCCCTTTTTATTCTCTCCTCCCCCCATATAACGTCTCTTTATCTATACTTCTCTTATCAAGATAACAACACACAAAGGACGAACTTGGATGTGTTTGTATGGACACTAAAAGGCAAATGGAGACGTATGTCTTTTTTTCACCTTTCATCACAGTTAGGTTTCTGAGGATTGAAACTTTGCATCAAGACTGGTTTAGAACCTTAGGATATGTTTTCACGTATGTTTTTAGAAGAAGGGTGAAAATAAGAAAAATTTTTTCAACTGAATTATTTTATCCAAAGTTGTATATAAGGTTAGATTTCTGTTAGAGATGCATGGATAGATAATATAGAATTGTAGAAAAATAAACGAGTTTTGTAACTTTAAGGTGCTGTTTTGTAGGGTAACCAGTCTGAGGGCATGTTCATCTATATTAAAAAGCAGTGTGAACCTGTTTTAATTGACCAAAAAACTCAGCTCTAGAATAGGAAATATACTTGTCAGATAACACAAGGGTTGTCAGTCAATGACATTGCATCCTTTTATTTGGATTGATTAGTAATCATAAAATTACACCAAAGAAATTTCCATCATAATAATCAGCAGCATTTTGTTTAAAGCTTCTTTCTGCATGAAATTTCAAGAACTTCATTCATCATAAGATTCTCATCATTTTACTTATTTGACTATTTCCTACAAATAATGCAACTGGTTTCTAAGGCAAGTCCAGCTTTGCATCAGTTATGTTAATACATCTCTTAAGCTGCTTTGACACATCATTGCATCTGCCTCTACTGCATATGATAAGCTCCTGCACCTGTTTCATAAATTTACACGCGAGTAAACAAGTATACAAGTACATATACGAGA
Source organism: Macrobrachium nipponense (assembly GCF_015104395.2). Taxonomy (NCBI): domain Eukaryota; kingdom Metazoa; phylum Arthropoda; class Malacostraca; order Decapoda; family Palaemonidae; genus Macrobrachium; species Macrobrachium nipponense. Next base: position 19,537,330 of record NC_087216.1, on the reverse strand, counting down.
GAGTATGTTCATCAACATACGGTATACATTATTATAAAATACAGTGTGTATACATATATTTCATTATATAGAATAATTTATACTATATATATATATATATATATATATATATATATGTATATATATATATAATATATAAATGTATATTATATACTATAATATACATTTGTATGTATGATATATATACATTTAATATAAATTAATTATAATTATATTATTAAATATATAATTAATATATAATATATATTTATATATATGTATATATTAAATATATATATACACAATATGCAGTATGTATGTATGCTTGTATGTATATTCTGTATATAGCATATAAGTTCCATTGAAGAAAAAATATGTTTTATCGGATATTTGTTCACATTTACCTATATGCATACATTTGAGATGCCATGTCAAAGTGTTTAAAAAATGAGGAAAAAGATTATTTAAAAAAAAACATTTCATATTATGACGTCATAGTGTTGATATCGAACATTTTTATGTATTGAAGATCGTGGAGTGTAATTTTAAAGATAGTTCTACTACGGGAATACAGGAAAAGAAAGACTCTTAAAATCAGGGTTTTTATAAATTTGGAAGTTTGGTAATCAATGGTCAGTAAATTGGAATCTTGAGTATACAATAGCAAAAATTGTATTTTGTCAAACTTTATAATAGACTTCCTAACCTTTGTTTAAGACTAGAACATTCTTAGGACTAGAACATTCTTAGGATGTGTTTAAGACTAGAACATTCTTAGGATATCTATTATTTCTAATGGTAAATTCATTTTGCAATTTTGTTTTTAATTTGCTATGATTTAAAGAGTATTTCCCGTAAAATTTCAAAAAGAATATTAATTTTCAATGCAGTACCAAAGCTTCACAAACACTTTTGATTGTGTTGGTAGATTGATTGATTAATAAGGTTATTTTGCGTCCTAGATGCCCAGTTAAGATGTATGATACTTACGATCTTAGGTTCTGAAAAATCATTCAAAAAGATATTTGAATATTGCTTATGTGAGTTCAATTTGACTAATAATTTCAGAATTCTTTTTGTGGAAAAGTGATAAACTTGACTCACAGATTATTTTTTCTAGAATTTTCTTCAATCTAAAATAAGTTTCATCTGAATATTTGAATAAAAATCGTTCCTGATTTTTATGAGGAATCATCTCTGTATAACCAGAGTTGTCACCCTGTTCAAGCTAGAGATCACTGGTGTTCATAGTTTTAGTGTTTTAAAATACTGTTAACAGTTATAGTTAAATTGATTCCCGCTTTCCAATGGCCAAAGTCATAATCAACTATCATAACATATTCTTTAGATTTACGATTGTTGTTAATATTTAATTTCTTAGATATTGGCTATAATGACCTTCTTGAAATGCTGAAACCTGCAATAATTCGTAAAGTTTCTCAATACTACAACAGAACTGACCTGCCCTTGATTATCTATTACACATGAATCATTGTAGATTGGCCCTGCGGTATATTTTTGTAGTATATAAAGTGTATACCAAATACTTAGGGATTTTTTTTATGCCTGTCTGGCTCTTAAGGGGAATGGCCTTTAAGGTAATTTCTGTGGCGTAGCCTAGAACCGGTTATAATCGCCTTATTACTCTTCAGGCTTGCTTAGTTCTAATCTTTAAAAAATAAAATGAAAATAACGTATACGCAAGCTTCTTGCGTACTATAACCTCATGTAAATATACTTAACTTCTCCTTTAAGTAATTCAGCTTTACATTTGTTATTGGAACCTAGGTTTTCTTCTGTTTGTCATTTACAAGTAAATGAGTAATCAGGGTTTTGTAAAATCCTTATCTTTTTGGACATAACGTTTCAGATGACCCGTTACTCAGTCATTTGTCTGTATCTGAATGGCTGAATTTCTTATATGCTTACAAGTGTAGTAAAAAAAAACTCCAGTAACAGGACCAAGACTCGATTTAAATTTTGCAATACTAAGTCTGTGCGACATTATTCTGATGAGTCATTATGTATTAGTCTGTTAGGTTTCATACCTAGTTAAAACCTATTTCGTAAACAACTGGCCTCTAGCAAAAACTCCTATATATAATATCACATATGATATTAGCCTGTTACTTAGATTGAGACCACAACTGCATTAGTACTTTGGTAAAAGCAAGAGTTTCCTTTTAGTTTTTTTATAATCTGAATTAAAGTCTTATCTACATTAGTCAGGAATTTTCTCCTTCGTTAGGGCCCTGTCATGTTGAATGCTGTGTAAAGCGAGTGTAAGAATTTTGTAGTTTGCACAGCGATTTATCTTAGAGATACATATAATAACCATTGCACTAAATTATCTACTCTACGGTACGGTTGCTGTAGTTCTCTCGTCGGATATTCCAGATTTTAACTGTGATCCAAATAGGGACCCCCACCCCCGCCCCCTCAACATAAGATCGTCAAAACAGCTGCTTTTATAATTATGGCGTTCATGATTATTCTTGGCTGTACCATTTGTCTGTCAACTTTCTGATTATGAGCAGGATAACAGTTGATATATCAACATTTACTATCTATTCATTGGACTCTGAATATGTATTTATATTCCTACGCTAATCTCAAGGGCAGGAAAAGCAAGGAATATAATTATATATTTTGCATGTAAAGTATTCCATTTACTTCACTGGAATGAAGAAAATTAAAGTGGGACTCGAAAATGTTGACAGTACTTCTGGCCCAGAAATTTATGAAATGAATAATAATGAAATAGCACCCACCAACTAAAACACGCTGATTAGTAAGATTTTACACTTGTAGATCATAAAACGCCATGTGTACTGGAATGAAAAAAGAATATAAAAACTTACGAATTATCAGAACACTTCAAATTTGGTTTGAATTTCTAATAAGCGTATTGAGAATGGTCTGCACACAGCACCTCAGGTAATATTTAAACACTTGCACCTGTAGATTGTGTAGAAAGATTTTGTACAAAGAAACATAGAACAATTGTAAAAATACAAAGCAGATTTTAAGCGAATACAAATTCCTCTCTCTCTCTCTCTCTCTCTCTCTCTCTCTCTCTCTCTCTCTCTCTCTCTCTCTCTCTCTCTCTCTCTCACACAGGATTTATTAATCACTAAAGGTTTAATTACCTCGTGCAATTATTCACTAAGATGTTGAGTTCTTTGTAACATCATTCACCGCTATTTTATTAATGTATGACGTTTTCACCAAAACTTTCAGTTATGAATCACTTTTTTCCCATGAACAATATCACCAAATTACATATTTCTAGGTTTCCGTGAGCAAGCCATTCTTTCGTATTCCCTTTACTTATCTCTTGAATTTATTTATTAAATAAATGGTGTACAATTACGCCTGGCCAAGCACGGTCAGTCGTACTAATTAGTCCATGTGTTTCATTTCACTGATTACATTTTAATATTGGTAGGATTAATGAAAACATTACTATTGTTCCGGACAGAACTCCAATAGGTGGTCATTTTTCAACTTATAGTCCATGTTAAGCCTTCACCTTATTTTAATCATCTTATTTTTCATCGTCTTGAACTTCATTCAGTACTTTTGACAATTATTTTACCAGTAAATAGAACTTTTTTTACTGGGCTATGTCATCAGAAACAATATTCCAATGCTCTATAACCTTTCCATTGTCACTCTCCTTCGATAATCATTTCACAAAATATGCATATTTTGTTTCTATGAAGTCAGAAAACTTTAAATGTTTGCGGCACCTCTGGGCCCCAATTTATAGCCTTTTAATTCCCCTCCCCCCTCCCCCTCTCTCCAGCTCCCATGCTTCACTCTCACTCTCCAGCCTTTTTAACCATTACTTCTTGGTGCATCTCCTTTATTTTCCTGATATCTTTACCTTGATGTCCAACCGCTCCAGCTCCTTCTTTTCGCTTCTTCAGCGCTGAATAGCCAAAGTTGCATACATCACCATCGCATTCACGTCACCATATACTTTGTTCACTACCATAACTACATCAACAAAGGGAAACTTAAAAAAATAATTTGTTTTCAGTAAGGGACACTTTCTCAGATGCAATTATATCTGGAAAACACACAGTCACTGTATGTAACCTGTTCTTATCAGAATTGTTTGAGGTTGCATTTGGTATTTGTGTGCGCGCGCGCGCAAGTACGCATGTTTGTTGATAAAGACACGCAGGCGTGAACTTCATTAGGTTCTGTCGCTGATCGAGTGGGTGTAGATTTAATTCTTTTTACACGGAAATGAGTAATTGTGTGTACATAATGTAAATATTCACCTGTGTTCGTATGAGTGTCTGCTTAAACAGAAAACATTACCGTAATTTTAAGATTCCGACGACGTAGATTAGAATGTAAGTCGATTCGTTTTCTTATACCACGAAAAAAAATTAAATTAATCAAAAACCAATTAAGGAACTTCGCTGCTATACATGTTTTTTTTTATTCGCGAATGCGTAAAAAATATATAATTTTCCGCTTTGATTTTCTTCAAAAACACCGAAGAGCGGGCTGTCCCTACCTATGAATTGAACACTTATTAAGATTTTATTTATATTTTCATATTGTTTCAACAAATTATATATATATATATAAAAGATTACTCTGAACTGTCTCCTCTAAAAGAAGTGAAACTGAAAAGGGCCGGGCTCGAATTTTTCGAAAAATTAAAAGTAAATAAATTTTTAAAAAAAAAACTTCCGGACGTGCGTAAAGAAATCCAGAAAAATGAATTACTGGAACATAACACGTAGTAGAATTTTTTTTTTTTTACTCAAACTCCAGTATACCAGAGAGTGGCTTTATTTTTTTGCCAAAGGTTGAGTGAGCCACGCGAGCCGGAAGGAGCCATGAGACATTTTTTTGAGTGCCACTTTTTTTTCTTAACCATTACTGGGTGCGTTCCTCTCGTGGAAGAAGAGAAAAAAAAACATGGACGGTGCCACTTTTCATATTTTTATTTTTTTAGTTTTTTTTTTTTTTTCATTCCTCTCTCTCCCTCTGTTATAGGCAGATGAAAGGGGAATATTATTCAATTAAAATTTTTTAAATTGTTAATTTTTTTATTTAAAAAAAATGAAAATGTAAACAGTGGATGTGTACGTTCAACATATGTTGGGAATAGGCACTCATGTGGAGAACGGCTCCTCTCCGTCATATTCACCCGAAGTTTTCGAACGTTCCTTCTTCTTTTTTTAATATATTTTTTTTATCAAAATTTTCACCTGAGGAGAATATATGCATAGTTTTCAATTAGGAGGGCAGACCCGACTCTACTACCAACGGTTGAATTAGAAAAAAATATGATATGGCTGAAAACAAAAAAATCTTTTATTTTGAAAAATTCTGAAAATAATTATTTTATCTCAAAAAACAAAAGAGAGAAAGAGCACGTTCGAAAACTACGGGTTTATATGCCGAGGCCCTTCTTTGGATATTCCTGGTCATGGTATTTTCCTGTTCATCACCAAATTTCAGTAGGACCTCTTTTTACCCTTCCAGTGATCTTCTTTTCAAGTCAAATTTTTATTCTGTCGTTGAAATATGTCAAATTCTCCTATTTCTCGTCATTCCTATTTTGTACTTAATTATTTTTCTAATAATTATTTAATCTACATTTTTCATTTTCAGTTATAAGCCTTCTTGATCTTTTTCTTTTCTTTTTTTTCTAACCCGTGAGACATTTCATTCTTAAGTAGATCCTGAGCTTAATCGTAATTGGTAAAAAATTCTTTTTCTTTTCAGATATATTTTTACAATAGTTAGCTACCTCATTGGCGTCTTCATCTTTGCTACCATTGTGGGTAAGTAGCTCCCAGCAAGCTCTCTCTCTATACATTAACAAAGTTCGTAGAAAGGTATATCTCATTTATCTAATATATTTAAGAATGATAAATATATAAAAAAAAATTCCTTATTCCTTCGGGTGAAAGGCTTTGATTCATCCAAGACAAAGGAAAAAGGTTTGATGAAACTAAAAGTTCAGTTAGTCTCTCTCTCTCTCTCTCTCTCTCTCTCTCTCTCTCTCTCTCTCTCTCTCTCTCTCTCTCTCTCTCTAATGCCCAATCAAGATTTAAGTGATCTTCTTCCTTGTTAATTTAGGTTTCCATTTCAGTCTCCAAAACTTCTCGATTTTTCCTCTCGGGAATTCGGCTGATAAAATTCCCCTTTAAAAGATCCAAGATTTAGCTTTTTCATTTTTAATCAAATATTTTTTCTTCTTCCTCTTTAGTAAATCCTTTGTTTTACGTTCCGAAGTTACCAGTTAAACTTGAGGTTTGAAAAGCGCCAGTAACTTAATGAGAGATTTTCTGTTATTTTCGGTTTTTTCCTCAAAGATCAAGTTGGTAAGATTTTATGTCTATTTTCCAGTAAAACTAACTCTGTGAGGATGTAAGTCAACCCCTTTATTTTACTCTTTAAACATTATCTTTTATACTTGAGGTGTTAAGAGTAGTTATTTATTGAGAAATTTTAATTATTTTCTTCTCCACAGGTCAAGTTGGTAATGTGATTACAAACCGTAATGCTAATAGGTTGGAATTCGAAAGATTATTGGTAAGTATATGTAATGTTTTTTTAATGGTACAGCTTTTAGGATATTGAATTTGAAAGCGTCGTTCCTCTAATGCTAAGCACTCATCTGTGAACGTTTTCGTATTAATTTTGACATAAGGTAAAACGCTAATGAGACTTAATTTGTTTAGGAACAACGATTTTATCTGTAGATATAAAATCCATTCTTGTTACTTTACGGAAAGTATAATTTATTTTATGTAGGTTTATCTCAGCTCATGGAGAGGGGATGCATAAAAAAAATTTATTTTCAACCATATACCGACATACCCATAAGGCCTACGAATGTAGATACTGTATACTAGATGTAAATACCGTCTCCAGGACCTTCCCTCGGAGCTAATTTGCATTTTTGAAGATAATATTTGAAGCATCCCATTGTATATAGATGCATCTACATACCTGCTCCCTCAGGTATATGAACTCATATATTTTATTTTTATCTTGTGATGAGTTTTATTCATAAGGGGTTTGTTGGACCTGGTGATGAATCATTTTGTCTACGGAATAGACTTTTAAAAGCTTGTTTTAATTGTGTGTGAATAAGCTTTTAAATTTTATTTTTAAATGTGTATCGATGTAAACTAGCCATTTCTGTTTGTTGCCCGTTTCTGAACTGGGATTGAGTGTTCCCGAACCACTTCTTTTTTTATGTGACTGATTGCTTACTCTGACATGTACATAGGATATGGCATATGCAATTATATATCCTCATATTTATTCAGAGACCTCAGAGGTGGGATATCAGAAGTCGTGTAATGTCGAATTTCTTTGTTTAATATACGACGCAAAATTAGCATTATACTCGCGTTTCATCGTTGAATTTTTCGGAGTATTTTGAGTGCAATTTAGACGGTTCTTGCTTTTTAGAAGGCGAAATAAATAAGATTATGCTTCCGTGTCTATGTTGAAATGACAATAGGATCAAAATCTTTTATGACCCACATGTCAGTCCCTCTAACAAACTAGACATGGATAAATCTTCCTTTATTTATCCCATCGTAAATATTTCATGGGAGTGATGAATTAAAGCCTGCGTGAAACTAACATGAGACCATTGCCATATTCATCGAATATCCCTCCCGAACAGGATGGAGCCAAATTATATATGCGTCACCACAAAGTTCCTAGAGCTATGCAGAGGAGAGTGCAGAGATGGTATGACTACTCTTGGTCAAGGTAAGGAAGGGAGGGGTCCAGTTAGTATGGTTTGCAAAATGTAATTGGGGGTTAGTTGGTAAGATAAAAAAAAAATATTATGCATGCGGTCTAGTTGGTAAGACTTGCAAAAACGGTGAGGGGTCTAGTTGGTAAGATTTGAAAAAATAATTATGCATGAAAAGGTGTGAAATAAAGAACAATAATGAATTGCTTATGTAATGTATGATAATGGCAAGGTATGAGAGAACTGGTGGTAGATAACGAACGGTAATGAGCTGCAGAAGTGAAGTCTGATAATGACAAGGTATGGGAGAGTGAAGGTAGTCGTAACATCCCCCCTTTGCTTTTAATCGTCAGTTATGTGTGGCTTAAATTTTATACATAACCTCTGGTTCTTTCATTCTATATTCATTGAAATGGCAATATTTCCTGCTATTTCTCTCTCTCTCTCTCTCTCTCTCTCCTCTCTCTCTCTCTCTCTCTCTCTCTCTTCTCTCTCTTTCTCTTCTTCTTCTTCTTCTTTTCTTCTTCCTTTTATCATTGTCCCGTTTAGATAAATGCGGTTGTTCACGTTACTTCCACCAAGCTGATTATTTTACCCTGAGTTATACGGGAGTTTATAAACAAAAATCGTAATCTCACAAGCAAAGAGTACAATACCTTCTTTTACAGCATCCCAAACATATTCTTTACCTTTCTTTCCAACACCGTTCTAGATAATCTTTGTTCTCACAAAGACTGTGAGAGATACAATGGTCTCTGATCTTGAGCTTGGCAAGAGGCGCCAGACTGGGAAAGACCCCTTTAACTTAACCACTTGTTAGAGACCCTTGATATTAAGGAAGCCTCTCATATCAGCAGCTTTATTGGACAATATCTTCTCGCCTCTTGCATTATCATTTAATAAAAACATCACGGAAGGTACAAAGAGGTGTGTTCCCCCCCTTCCGAAGTGGGATCCTGAAGGATTGAATTGCTTTTTGCATTTACAGGTAGAGGAATAGAGTCCGGGGTTCTGTTTGATTGTCATTTCCATTGTTTATAGTTGATGCTCTTATGTTCGGGTGTGACGTCACACTTTTGCATTGCCACATTCAATACCTCAGGGCATATAGAATGATGTTGGATGTTTTCCTTATACTCCGTCAGCGCCACTTCGGCCTCAAGCTGCAACCCCTTTCATTCCTTTTACTGTACCTCCGTCCATATTTCTTCCGCCTTACATTCCACCCTCTCCTAACAAGTGATTCATCGTTCCACAACGAGGTTTTCCTCCTGTTACACCTTTCAGACCTTTTAACTGTCAATTTCCGTTTCAGCGCTGAATGACATCATAGGTCCCAGTGCTTGGCCTATGGCCCTAAATCTATATTTTATATTATTCTACTCGATATTCTCCATATCAGATATTTCAATATTTCCATTTACCTTTCGGTAAGAATTGTATTGTTCTTTATCATCGAACCAGGAAACCCCGAAGGAGTTGCTTCTTAATAAGTAACCTCGATCATCTCTGGTGGTTCCGTTTTCTTTCGATAATAGGATTATACCATCTGGTTGCTGGAGTTGTCTGTATACACTTGTTCATTGATTATGTATCAGTGTACGTATACGATTCTGCTAAATCTCTACGTCTTTTTCCAGTTGCGGTAGTATGTGAGCTTTGAAAAAGGCAACTGGATGTCTGTTTTATTTAAAAGTATATCAGTAAAAAATTTTAAATGAAATAATATAAGGAAATTTTAAAGATAAATTTAAAATTTACAATAATTTTAACAATAAAAATGAAAATAAAAGTTAAAAGTAATAGAAAAATAAAGTGGTAATATTATCAAATTAAATAAGGTGGAAAAAAATAAAACCTGAAAATAAAACAAACAAGAAAATGTAATAACTCATATCAGAAATGTTAGCAGACAGTTTTTTCAACCTTTTGAAAAGCATAGCCTCCCATTTTCCTGTGTTATTTTTTATTTATTTATTTATTTATTTTTGTTTAGCCAATCCCTTTGTTGTCACGCTACGGTTATGAAACTGGTTTGGAAACGAAAGCATGGCTGTCCCCTTCTCCCTGGTGGTGTTTGACATGTGTAACGTGGCTGGCAACATCAAGAGCTCCGGTCAAACCGGTATACAAGTTTTACTCACTCCCAGTGAACCCTGGGTACCTTTACCGATTCCTTATTTAGCTCCAGTAGCCGAGTTCCTGTTACACGTTCCCAGCTAGATAGACCAATTTAGGACTCTAGGCAAACCCACATAACAGTTACTTTATAACTTTAGGTATTCTTGTGTAAGAGTAACGTTTAGACCCGCGGAGAAGGTCAGTTGAAGAAGAGCATTTTGCTCTCCAAAACAAGAGCCAAGAAATGAGAGAGTTAGATCCTGAGTAACCTTGTCTGCCAGAGAATATTGTTTATTTCCTGTTCCGACCGTTGCCTGGCGCTTGGAGATGCAGAAGCGGAAACTTGATAACTAGAGACATTTCCCGATGTAGCAAAAGACACACACACACGTACTGGTCTAAAGGAAGGAGGTTCCACATATCAGACAGCAGTCCCCGATAAGAGGACAACAGACATTTTCACAACCTCTTGTATAGTGCTAGGCATCCTGTACCAGTTTGTGTCCGTAGGCTTACTGCCGCAGGGGAATTAAACGAAGTCTCTGCCGTTTCCTTTACTATATATTTTTTTAAGTCCTCCATCATCATATGTATTTTAATAATTCACTGAATGACTCACTTTTCAAGATCTGTGGAATGTTGAATTAAGCTTGTGAGAAATGAAGGGTCGAAGGAAAATGAATTTGCAAGGCAATTTTATAACGAGAACTTTACCAAAAGACACTTCTTTGTACACACATCCCGTTAATCTCTCACATTGACTTGAATGATAAAACTCTTATACTCTTAACGTATATTCTATTTAGGCATGAAAATTTAAAGAAAACCCCACGATCAGTGGAATGATCTGATAGTTCAAGCGGCCCCCCCCCTCTCTCTCTCTCTCTCTCTCTCTCTCTCTCTCTCTCTCTCTCTCTCTCTCTCTCTCTCTCTCTCTCTCAAGAAGCATGAGTTTTTCCCGTCTTTTACTCTATTTATCTTTTACGCATTGTGTTTAGGCCTATGAATTAAAAAAAAAAGTGCAATCATTGGAAATAGTCTGATGTGGTGTTAGCCAACCTCTCTCTCTCTCTCTCTCTCTCTCTCTCTCTCTCTCTCTCTCTCTCTCTCAAAGAAAGAGAAGGGAGGAGTGGCTGGCGACCCCTTCAGAATGACCCAATGTCATGCTAACCATTCACTTTGCATGAATACTGGAGTCCCCTGTGTCGTCCTGCGCGACTCGACCTCATATGCACAAAGCAACGTCCGGGATCGACGAACGTGTGAATTTTAATGAGGACGTGAATAGGTGTTGTCGTGCCATGATGGGAAAGCAAGGGAAGGGGGTAAAAAGAAGGGAGGGGGGTTAAAAAGAAGCGAATGCTGGAACCGACGAGAGGACAGAGAAGAGTAATAAAAGATGCATGCAAGCACGGATTTCTAACATTCCTCAACTTCCCACTTTCTTCTTTTAACTTTTTGGATCCGTTCTGTAATCTGGAAACGTTCTCTCTAATCTGGAAGCTCGGCAGCTTCAAAGGAAATATTAGGATGATGGAACGTTTCCCAGAAAGTTATGGAAAAGCAGGAAGTTCGGAATTCCATGAGGCAAATGGATGTCTGCTTGAGTTTATGGTAATCTTGAAGCGTAGTATTACTTTACATATGTATCTGTATGTATGTGTGTATGTATGTATGCATACAAAAAGAGCTTTGATTCATGTGTTTTTGTATATATGAATATCTGTTTCAGTTTAGATTAGTCACGAAGAATAGTACTTTATACATCTATCTATCATTCTGTGTATACATATGTATTTAAATACTTATATATGTAAGTGTGCATAAGAAAGATCTTTGATTTATTTATGTGTACATAAATACGTAACTGTATATCACACCTATTACCACAGGTAGAAAAAGAAGAGGCTGGATTTATAACCCACACCCAATCTCTTATTTCTTCACCTGTGGTGTGTGTGTGTGTGTGTCCTTAAGACATATGTTTTCAGAGTTATGAAGAAGTCTTAGCCTCTTTATTATAGATAATATCTGCTCTTTAATCTTATTCACAGAGGTCGTATCCAGGGAGGCGGGGACATAAACATGGCCTTAGGCCTACTCCCTGACAAGCTGAAGACCGAGCTTGCCCTTCACGTCAACCTTGCTACGCTCAAGAAGGTATGTATGTATGCATGCATGTATGTATGTATGTAAATGCAACCAGAAGGAGGGGATGAGGCTGCGGTCATTTTGGGAGACGAACATCGACAGGTCTTGGGTCTTTAGGTGACAAGAGAATGAGGTCTTTTATTTTATGCAGTGGGCTGGGCTGAAAGGGAACCAGGTCCTTAACTTAGGGATTTTGGGGGGAGACCGGGCCATTATCGACGGGTGTGGAGACCCTAAGGAGACAGGTGGTGGTCGCTTTGTTTTATGGGGTGGACACTGCTAGAAAACCAGGCCAGTGCCTTTTTAAATAAAGTTAGGGGATTTGTTCGCCTGTGCACCTGTGTAAACTCAAGGTAATGAACAAAGGTAGGTGTGGTTCAGCTATAAACAGTTTCATAGGATTTTAAACTGCAATGACCTCTTCTAATGATTGGTGTCAAGATTGTGTATGTCGTGACCTAACGATTGTCAGGGCAGTCACTTCTTGATATATGGTTAATGAAGTGAAGTCTGTGTTCCAGTTTTTTTTTCATCTGTGGATAATATATTTCAATCGTCAATTGATAACATGCATCAACTATTCAACCAATTGAGTGGATTGACATCCGCATCTGTTTCCACTTTCCCTCGGCGAGGTCGGGTTTGAGAGGTCACCCGTCGGCCTAATTAATATGTGCAAATATTGACGGCTGAGTTACGAGGTTATAATTGAAACTGCAACGCATTATGAATGTAATGAAACTTCTCGCAGTGTGAATTTGTTAAAAGGGGGTGAAATCGATGCCGCTAATGATTATATGAGGGGTCTATAAAAAGCTTTCTGGAACGGAGGAACGATGTAGTGTTACAATTACCTTTTATTTCTTTTATTTCGGGTTAATTTAGGAGAAAATTATTTGTGTGTGTGTCTGTCTGTGCGCCAGAGGAATATTGGAGTGACGGTTTTTATATTCACTGTAAACATTTATGTTGTATGTAATGGAAACATACATGACATGAAAGTATTTTTTGTATGTTGTATGCATTGGGAAGCACGTCAAAGTATTTTTGTATAGTCTGTGTATGGAAGGATACATTGATGTATTGTTTTTTGTCTGTGTATAGTTTTCGTATGTCTTCCAGGGTGATAGTTAGTAAAAAAAAAGTAATCAGAAAACAGGTTACAAAGTAGACTTTTCTTGTTAATGCAGTCTCAGACATTAAGGACCGCCCAAGCAACAAATTTTGACTACTGAAACAAGCATTCAAATGTAAAATTATGCATGAATCATTATTAATTCAAATAATAATGGACAAATCGAGATCAAAATATCTTTTAACGCATTGTAACCGTGAACATAACAGGTTATAGTTTATTTGGTTAAAATCTCCAACTTCAGGGCCTAGCATACTTTTGATTTTTGAAGTGATTTAAACAGTTCTCATACCCAGATTGGAGGCCACGATAACTACTTTGACTTCAGGACCCCAGTCGCCAGGACCTTCTAAAGTGTGAAAATACAAAAACAGAGTAATAGGATTTTTAAAGATTGTAGGAACATGCTCTCTCTCTCTCTCTCTCTCATCGTCTCCTCCTCTCTCTCTCTCTCTATATAATACATATATATATATATATATATATATATATATTAGATATATATATATTATATATATATATATATATATATGGGTGCGTATAAAATAAAAGCCCTCATTCTCTTGTCTCCTAAAGAACCAAGACATGCCAATGTTCGTCTATATATATATATAATATATATATATATATATATGTATATATATATATATATATATATAAACAGCCACATTGAAAGCAACTAAGAATTTAAAATTGCTTCCTAAGACACAAAATAACTTCCTCATTATACGCGCAGCATCAGATCTCTACGACGACTACAATGATCGAGACATAAAACAAAGCAGCGCTTTCTGATGCCCCGTTTAATCACGTGACCCCCAAATCACTCATTGCCTTTGTGTTCACACCTGACTAAGCATCCTCCCCTGACGTTTGTGGTCGTCATAATACCCGAACTTTTCGTTCAAAGTCAAACGTCATAATGTTTCGAACTTTTTTTTCCCGCAGTCTACAAACCACCAGCTCACGGGACCCTTGGGGCATAGCTTTCACGTTTTGTTTTGTGTTATTCATTTTAAAATTCCATGAATAAATGAATATTTCCGAGATGTGCCCCTGTTCCTCTTGACTTTTCCTGACGAAATTCTTCAGGCGCGGTTTACGTTACGTCAAGAGTGTATTTGACTCATTCATTCATGTTTCTCCGGATTACGTACTGATTAATATTGATCAGGTATGATTGCAATTCATTTCAGGGTCACATTGTATCAGGTGACTTAGTTTTTCGTACATGATCTGTATAAAGAAAATAGAACGTTATCGCCAAATAATTACCTTTTGTTATTGTGTGTCACAATTTAACCTTAGAGAATTTATTATTGGTCATAGCGTGATTGTTTCAAATAAGCTATAACAAATTTTTATAGAAATGAAAAGGAATGAGGGGGAAAAGCGATGATTATATAGAATTTATGGCAAACGGGTAAACGAGGGGTTAAAAAATAAAGTACCAGAATTTGTCCCATATATGTACAATTGAATGCGATATAGACATGAACATTTTCACATCCTCTCTCTCTCTCTCTCTCTCTCTCTCTCTCTCTCTCTCTCTCTCTCTCTCTCAACATCATTATAGAGAGTTTTACTCGTATAAAATTAGTTGAATTTAAAATTAACATAAACATTCTTGGATATCACCTTCCCCTCTCTCTCTCCTCTCTCTCTCTCTCTCTCTCCTCTCTCTCTCTCTCTCTCTCCTCTGCCAAGAGACAGAAAGTCGTTAGGAAGGATTGAGAGGATATTGGGAAGTGTTAAAGTAGTTAGGATAGTTAAGGCCTGGTGGTTCCACCCATAACTCCATTATCGTGGTCACTTTGTCACCTAGTCTGTGTTCCCTGTGTTTAGCTGAGTCTCCTCATTTCACTTTTTAAGTTTTCTTTTTATTTCTGTTTTGAGACTTTATTATTTTTAGTCTTTCTTTTTTTCGGTGGTATGGAGGTCAGATTTTAGTCTTTGCGAGTTGTGTGTGGTATCATGTATTTTTTGTATATATTAAACACAGACAGAGACAGACACAGACACATTTACCAGTACTGAAAAAGTTAAAAGACAGATATATTGATATATATGTTTGTGTGCGCTTCCGTGCGCGCGCCTCGGGCATACAAATGAAACAAAAGCGAACGAAGAAAAATATTCCTGGATATACACCTCTCTATCCAGAAGTCCACTTCTAAAGACTTATTAAGAACTGAAGTCCCTTCGAGAAAGCTTTGGATGACGAAACCAGATCATATTCATTCTTAATTTCTTGTATGTTTCCGTCTGTTATAAAGAGTCGATCATATTCACTTTTCATTTCTTTTCAATTTCCTTCTGTTACCAGGTACAATGGGCCTTTCCTCCTTAAAACCACGTAAATGCATTCACGCCAGTGTGTGAATGAAGTATCGATTTGATTATAAAAGGGACATGAATTTCCTTTATAGCTAATGCCTTCCCCTGATAGAGAGAGATCTTTTGAAAAGGTAACTGCATATTGAATTTCTCATTCCTTGGAGAATTTACATTTGGAAGGAAAAAAAATAAACGGACATTCTGTTGGGGACGCGTTCTTCTTCATTATCCGCGTTACATAAAACGGCCTTACTTAGGCAAATTGAAATGTACAATGCTTTCCGATGCATTCAACTTCCTTGACGAACGTTGTCACTCTTTTGACTGATAATGCGTGATTTGATCAAGACCATATCAGTATACGAAGCGTTGTTTAGTTTTCATATACATGCATTCATACACACTTATACACATACACAAAATTAAAAATGCTTCATATTCTCGTATTATAACTACAAATATTTCTAACCAAAAGAACATTATATTCTGTTTGTCTCACGAAACATTTAACTTTTTTTTTCAACAGGTTAGTATATTTAAGGAATGCCAGCCAGAGTTCCTCCACGACCTGGTGCTCAAGATGAAAGCCTACATCTTCACACCCGGTGATCTCATCTGTAGGAAAGGCGAGGTGGCCAGGGAAATGTTCATTATAGCCGATGGTATACTCGAGGTGATAAGGTAGGGCGCTGTTATTTGCTTTCATTTTCCTGTGGGGATATTGCTTGGCTGCTTCTCCTCTCCTCTCGTCCATTTCTCTCCCCGCTCTCTCTCTCCTCTCTCTCCTCCACTCTCTCTCCTCTCCTCTCTCTCTCTTTATAGATAGTTAAGGTGTTAAGCTTATGGAAGCACGATGATTCCTAAACATTCCATTATATATATATATATATGTGTGTGTATATGTATAGTATATATATATTATATATATATATATATATATATATATATATATATATATAGATATATATATATATTATAATATACTATATGTATTTAAATTTTACTTTTATAAACGAGAATTTTTTTAATGTGATCGTTTGAAATTCTCTCTCTCTCTCTCTCTCTCTCTCTCTCTCTCTCTCTCTCTCTCTCTCTCTCTCTCTCTCTCTCTTTTGAGGGGCTTAATGTTAACCCCTACAAATTAGACCTTCAAGAGTGGATGGGGCCCATCGAAGTCGAACGACCCCTTTAGGGTGAAACTTACTTTCTTTACGCAAACGAAAACGAATCGGAAATGGGAAAAAAAAATAGTCCAGAGAAAGGAGACGTCTTTTCCCTGACTCTCGGAAATATTTCTTCTCACTTGGATCTTTTGTCCTCTGAATCCCCAACCAACTCTTGGCGTTTAGAACTGAAGCCCTTTTTGCCTGCCACGTGAAGCTTATTTTTTTACTGCTATATATACCAGGTAGTTGATTATCTTGGGATGTAATAGGTGTGGTAATTGTTAAATATATGGACTGGATAGTTAGCTTATAATTAGACTGAAAAGTACTCGAAGAAAAATCTTGATTAGCTTTAAATTTTTTGGCATCAATCAATTAAACATATTAATATCAATGTTACTCACCGACATGTCATAATTTAAGCTACATAAAATTATCATTGTTAATTATATCGAATGATAGTAATCAGCCGTAAGTTAATTGCTCTGTTTTACTTTATTTTCCTGTGACCATTTTTTTTATTTAATTAGGGCAAATATCGAATACATCAGGAATTATCAATCAAACGAAAAGGGTTTTTATGAGGTATTTTGGTTTGAAAAAAAATATTGTATTGAAATATTAAACTGACTCAATCTGGTATTTACATTTATTAGTATTTACAGAATGTTTTACCTTTTCCAGTGAGACGGGCAAAGTTCTAACCACCATGAAAGCAGGAGACTTCTTCGGAGAAATCGGTATTCTCAACCTGGATGGACTCAACAAGTAAGCCCCCCCTTGCTTCCAGTTCTGAAGAAATTTTTAAAATTTGTGTGGACTTAACCAGCAAGTTCCTTACCTTAAGACCTCTAACACGTATTATGCATATTTTTTTCCTCCTTTTTTCTTTTTCCTAAGAATTCACTTCCTTGTAAATCTGTGGACTTTTTTCTGAAGTCCCTAAGAATTTACGTCTGCGTGAATCCGTAGACTTCCTAGGTCCCAAAGAATTCTCACCCATATAAATCTGTGGACATTTTTCTGATGTCCCTATGAATTCGCGTCCTTGTAAATCTGTGGGCTTGTTCTAAAGTCCCCTGAAAAAGCTAACACCTTCCCCTGTAGTGGGTTATTGCCCTCAGTGCACCTCACTTGGTGCCCTGTAGGCATTACTAAAGGATGTTAACAGCGTCCATTTGACCCCTAGCTTCACCCACTTTTTAGAATTTTACGTCACCTCCATTCCCGCATTCTTTCTTCGACCTTGCTCGCCAACCTCTCAAAACTATTACTTCTTAGCGTAACCCAGAGCACATAAGATTTCATTTTACAAAATCTTGCACCGAGACACATTCCCTAAATCTGAATTGCCTAGGCTGTGACAGTCTGACATCTTCATATTCTCAAAGTGAAAAAATTTTTCAGTTACGTTTCAGTGCTGTTTCTCTATTTCAATTCTTTCTTAGACTTGTTTCTCACTTTCAGTGATTTCTTAGTCTTGTCTCTCCCTTCCAATTATTTCTTGGTCTTGTTTCTCTCTTCCAGTTATTTCTTATTCCTGTTTCTCTCGCTCTCAATTACTTCCTAAGTCTTGTTTCTCTAATTCAGTTATTTCTTAATCTTGTATCTCTTTCACTTATTTCTTAGTCTAGTTTCTCTCTGCCTTTACCCATCTATTGGTCTTAGCCCTTTCCCTTGATTACTCGTATTTAATCTTGAAGTATGATTATTGATATGCTTTTTACTTAAATAGGTTTATTTATTTTTTACTGGAGCGGTTTTGCCCTCAGTGAAAGGAGACTCTAAAACCACATGCCTTAAGCTCATCATGTTTTCCCTCCCATTTCATTAAAGGTGAAATGTTGCCACCTGTGTCGTGCCCATTTTGTCTTTATCACATCAAGAGAATTCGTGGTTATATAATTCTGTTAAAAGGAGCGTTGTATCCAGTATTACCTTCCAGGGACAGAAGGAAAGTCCTTCTTTACCTATTGTATATAATTTCTTTTATATATTGCCGTTAATGTCTGTAGTTAGCTCGCAAACGTAATTGTTTTATCATAAAAATTTGGTGACGATGCATATTTAATAGATAGTATATGTATATATATATATATATATATATATATATATTATATATATATATATTTATATATATATATATATACTATAATCTATTGCATATTTTTATCTCAAGTCGAAAGCCATCAATGTATTTGTTTCCCAAAGTTTTATAATGATTTACTTACAACATGTATTTAAACATATATGTATATGTATTATTGAATTTTTATCTGAAATTGAAATATGTTCGCCCACTTTCTAATGTCATCTGATTTGCATGGAATCCATAAAACCCCATATTTTTTTGTACTTCTCCAAGTTTGCTCATCACATTTTATCAGGAGAATAGAAAAATTATGCATCGTTGTGAACTTTCCATTCGCACTCATTAATATTCAAGAGAAAATTGAATTTTCTCATCATCATCAATTCATTTTTTCATTTATCTTTTGGCATGTCAACAAAGGAGCTGGAAATTATGCCCTGAGTTATCAATTTTTATCTATTTTTATACTTTTTCTGTACTTTACCAGTTTCCTTCATACTTCACCCAAACAGAAAATGCGAGAGGACTTCCATTTTAATTATTTTTACTCTTCTGTAAATGTCAAATACGTGGTTGTTTCAAAATTTTATTCTGTGTTCATTAAGCTAGCATTAGGTCTGCACGGGCTCTTGGTTCTCGAGGAACAGGCAGAGTTAATATATTTTCTTGTTTAATCCTTGAGCGTTATCGCTTTTACTTTCCTCCATAATTTTTATTATTATTATTATTATTATTACTCTTATTCAAATACAAACCTTGTAATGAACAAGACAAAAACATTTTATTCAAATACAAACCTTGTAATGAACAAGACAAAAACATTTTTTTGTAAAGCAGGCTTCCATAGATTCGCACGACCTAACAACGAAGAGGTAATGAGAACATTTTGAATTTTCTAGATTTTAGATAAGATGAAATGCAAAGAAGCTAACTCTGAACCAACCTTACCAAATTTTGGCCCTTGAAACTCGTACACTTGAAGCATGACAGCTATTATTATCTTATATTCCTTGAGTTTTATCCAACCAGATCTTATGTTCCAAAGGCAAACCAAGGTTTTACACCTTATACTTTCAATATATTCTTATACTTTTACATCTTATACTTTTAATATGATGCTCCCCTCGGCACCTAGCTTCACAACCCCTTTCATTCCTTTTACTTTACCTCCATTCATATTCTCTTCCATCTGCCATTCCACCTTTGCCTAACAATTGTTTCATAGTGCAACTGCGAGGTTTTCCTCCTGTTACGCCTTCAAAACCTTCTGCTCTAAATTTCCCTTTCAACTCTGAATGACCTCTTAGGGCTCAATTTTACATCCCATTCCCCCCGTTAATTACAGTTTTCGATCCGCGCCCTCTTCTTCTTCCGGCAGGCGAACGGCGGACGTGAGGTCAGTGGGCTACTCGGAGCTCTTCAGCCTCTCCAGGGAGGACGTCCTGACGGCAATGAAGGATTACCCGGAGGCCCAGGTAGCTCACATGTTTGCAAGGGGCGGCTCTACTTCGGCACGTATCGAATGGTTTTCTATTGAGTCTATGCTTTCTGACGCATATTTCCGTTTCTCAGTTTTATTTTGAATTTCATCTTTGGTTTATTTTTGTTATTTTTACATTTTAAGTTGACTAGACATTTTCTTATTTTGATTATTTTCGTGGGCGTTGTATTCACTGACCTATTCCCCAGTTGATGCTATCAGGCGCTTTGCTTTTTTTTTCTGCTGGTAATTAATTTCAGTCTTGTGCGAAGTAAATTTATGCATTCTTCTTCCCAGTTGTTTGTTTGAGAAAAAAACTCGTAAATCCAATTATTTAATCGTGCTTTATGCAGTATTGGCGTTTCCATGTATTTTTGATCACCTCCCTGCTTTGTTTTTGAGTCTTGATTTTGTCAGTATATAAGAGTAGAGATCAAAGCCAAGTTTTAATGGAATTTTTGAGGCCTGCTAAACTGACGTTTACCGTAACGAAAGTTTATATTATATACATATCACTGTCCAGAAGATCGGATGCAGTATGATGTTGCTTATTTTCATTACAATTTTGGGGAAAATTATTTTTTATCTGTTTATTTATTTATTTATTCGTTTATTTGTTTATTTGTCTTAATTTCATTCATTTTGTGCCAGGTGTGCCGGGTAAACCCCATTCCAGTTACTCTTTTGAGCCACAAAATTTTTTTTAATAAGTATCCAAAAAAAGACATGTACGAAAGAGCATAAAATATTTAAGTACCCCAAATACACTTGTCAGAATGTTTTGCCAATTACGAGAACATTTAATTAGGTAGTGAAGAACGAAGGTAAGATGAAGCTTTTATTCCGAAGTCATTAATCTGTGTACCTCTCGGAAGCATTTTAAAACAGGAGCTTATGTAAGAAGTTAATTTGTCCCAGAGTAATGTTGATCTAATTAACATTCCATTCCCCCAAACAACAGGTCCTTTGAGCGTGAAATGAAACTTTTTTTTATCATTCAGTGGTTAGATAGCCACTTCTTGTTGATTTCACATAAAGAGCTTTGTGTTCAAAATACATTTCATGAATACATAATCAACTCCCCCTCACCTTTTTTTTAAGGTCAGTAACATTCGCTCTCATGTTTAATTACAGTTAGCCTTCGACGTAAGTCCTGCCTAAGTACCAACGAAGGGTTGTTTGTTATGTCTTGTCTGTTTTTTATATATATATTTTACTCATACCAGTGAATCCACATAAACATGTAAAAAATAACTTACGATAACTGACTCTCATTAATTTGCGGCAGTTAGTACAAACCCTGAACCACCTACTTCCATATTTATTTTTGGCAATTTTTAAATATATCAGTATTTAATACCAATATTTTATACCCTACTGCAGAGTCCACGCGTGACACCCTCTTTTTTTTAAATTACTACTTGACAGTCCAAAGAATGTTCATATACAGTTTGAACCCTTTCGTGTCTGTGACCTTGTGGAACCTCTCAATCTATTGATATTAAACTCTGTTTGTCCTAGTTTATTTTTTTATAGGAAAATGGCGAGAAAATATTATCCCTCCTTTTCTGTATGTGTTCAATGTTGTCAGTTTTTCCTGAGGATGACGTTTCCCCTTTGTGTCCTGGCTTTTTTTCCTTGCTAAGAAGATGGAGGTTCGAAAATTTGTCACTTAAGTAAACAAAGATATAATTTGTCTTTGTAAGCTGCTCCGGCGGTGCAGTGACAAAGGTCAGTGGGCAAAGGAAAGACTTTGAAGCATAGAGCGTACAGCAGAATTACTATCAGTCACACTAAAAAAAATCTTTGCTTTTAATGAACTATAACTCTGAATGGGCCGTCCCTCTGAAGTTCTGAACGATCATTGTTACAATGAAGTCCTCTTCCAAACCATATTTCGTAAAGAGTTGAACTGCTTCCTAATCAGTTTTCAAATAAACTGTATACAAAGAAATGTTTAATAAGCCCTGTACATGGTTACTGTATGCACTGATGCAAGAAACAGTAGTACATGAATTTGATAAAGTGACCTTGAGGGTAATGTTTGCAATTAAACCTATGCTCTGGATTCCACAAAAGAGGCAACTTTTGCACATTTTTCTTTGAATATGAATCAATTTTATCAATTTGGATTAAATGGGGATGTTCGACTTCACCTAAAATATATTGTCAAGCTTTTAAATGATAAAATAATAAAATTTTTGAAAAACTAAAATTTTTCAAGATACTCGTCTCCAGAAGTTTAGCATGGAAAAGAGCAGCACGTGAATCACTCTCCAACAAACCCCCCACCGCCCTCCTCCTCCACCTCCTCTCCCCCACCACTCCCCCACCACTCCCCTACCCCGAACCATATAATATCGTCCTACAAACCGAAGGAAAATCCTCTTGTCAACAGACTCGCCCTCTTCATCTCACTCTAGGTTCTCTCACGACAGAATCAATTAAGTATCGAATCTTCCTCTTTCTAACCCCCTCCCCCTCCCCCCTTCCCCCTTAAATCAAGACGAGTATGAAGTTTTTGAAGTATTCCTTGAAGCCTTGAGGGTTTAGAGGAGGACGTGCCACTAGTCTGACCCCCACCCCCCCACCCCAACATTCACTTAACAACACCCTGAGAGCCCTCGTCCTCTGTGGCATCTGGTGTTGACCATTGACCTGATGATGCGTGACTTAACCCCCCGCCCTCTCCCCCCCCCCTTTACATGTGGTCTGTGCCACTTTTCCCTTGTGACTGTGTGGGAGCCCTTCATTTTTTTTAATTCTCGCAAATTCATTTGGAAGTCCAAGTGTTTTGTAAAGGTTCTCATTGAGTAAAAAATGTAGTACTTGCATTACGTTCGTCCAGTACAACAGGGAACTAGAACTTAGTTAGTTGGTATAATACGTACATATTATATATAAGTATATGTGTGTGTGTATATATATATATTATATATAATATATATATATATATATATATATATATATATATATATACTATATATATATCATATATATATATAATATATATATTATATATATATATATATAATATATATAGATATATATAATATATATATATATATATATAATACTATATATATATATATATATATATATATAATGCTTATGTTATTTCGTACTTTCAATTATCGCCCATGAAACAACGTAATTAATGCGTTTCATTTGGTATTCGGAAGTCAGGCTTGTGCCTTTTTATTTACGTAAAAGATAGCGCAACGTACAATGCAATTCCGTTGTCTACTTCAGCCCTGATGAGAATTGGAAGAACACGATCAAAGGAGATTTGGGCCTAACCTTGTAGGAAGCTAGATTTAGTGTTAACAACTTTTTCCAGACTGTTAAAATAGTTGGAAACATTTGCAACTGGGATCGTTCCAGTGACAATTATTGTGTCTTGGCGCAAGGCCCTGAATTGGGAGATAAGTTGGAAACGAAAAAAGTATTATTGTACAAAATGAGTTGACAATGATGCAGAAAAAGCCTTAATAACCATCAACATGCGTAGCCTAGTTCCACAGTATGAATGCCCAAGTGTAAAATAT